>NC_087548.1:32228855-32399241 GCF_963921805.1 Phalacrocorax carbo
TCTCTTTTCAAGCTGTTCTACTAAGAAAAGAAAGAAGTACCTGAAACTAAAAATGAAGATCAGTCTGTATATTGGGTGGATAGCTGCAATTTTATCTACACAAACATTGAAAAATACCCATGACCACAGGAAGCTGTGAGAATACCCTAAAATCCTTAAGTTTTCTAAGAAATATACATTTGAGGGAGTTTGTGCTTTTTAAATTTTGTTATTGGATCCTTGCTTTCCCTACTATCCCTATTGGTGGAACATTGGAACAGGTTGCCCAGAGAGGTAGTAGATGCCCCATCCCTGGAAACACTCAAGGTCAGGCTGGACGGGGCTCTGAGCAACCTGATCCAGTTGAAGATGTCCCTGCTCACTGCAGGGGGTTTGGACTAGATGACCTCTAAAGGTCCCTTCCAACCTTAACCATTCTATGATTCTATGATTCTACAAATAGGGGTGTCTTAGTAGTTATCATCATCCCTAGTAGACGACTGATTCTTAAATGTCATTTTATGTTCAGGTTTTCTTCTGGCAGCATTGTATTTAATCTAAAATAATTTTCCACTCTATAATTTACCAGTTCTTCTTAATTTTTGTTAGTTCTCCTGTTTTGCATACCATACTGAGGCACTTATCCTAGCTGAAACTAAAGTAAAATGTTAGTTTAGCTTTTGAAACTTCTCTAAATTACCCTTAATTTTAACAACTTCTTAGCTGCAGGTTCTATGTCTTCTCTATAAACAATACTTTCCTTCTTAGACTATGTCAACTTGACTTTTAGCTATTTCCTGTGTGTTCTGATGACTAAAATGTAGTGTTTCTTTGTTGAATAATCCTTCATGTCAATCTTTATAGTAATTCTACTTTCATTTAATACCCTTTTTGAAGTGATTATTTAGCTAATTAGATCTGAAAACCCTCCACAGAAGTTTTTCCCCTTGGCTGGGGTATAAATTTCAGATTGATTTTGTACTTTTGTCAGTGCAGCTGTCTTTACCAACCAGTACTCTTGATTTCTCATAATCTATCCTTTTGAAATTGAGAACCTTAGGGCACAGTCATACATTCATTTTTGAAATAGATGCAGCAATTTAATATGCCATTATCCTATGGCTATTCATTAATACTCTTCAGTTGTTTGAAATTGTTGGAGCCTCGGTTATGGGGACTGATAACTGATGACATGAGCATTTCTAGTCCATTTCAGAGCAAAGTGGGACAGGCTTGCTTAAACTGCCCATAACAGCATTTTACATGAGTCTGTTTTACTTTGTACCAAAACGGACTTCCACATGAATTACTGTCTCTTAGCTGAAGGGAGAACAGTAATAGCACATAGTGGTCAATATCATGGAACTGGAGGAACTTTGGGAAGCCACCTCCTCTAGCCTCCCTCTGCAGGTGGGACAGTAGCCCACCCAAGATCAGGTCAGTCACAATCGTATCTTGCCAAGGCTGGAAAACTTTCAAAGAAAATTGGCAGAATAGTTGGAGGTTTTTTTCTCTTAGCTTTCAAGGAAATATAACTGATTTCTTGATCTATGGAAGTCCAAGTTTTAGCCAAGGTCACTGTTGGAGAAAAACGTTGTCACACCAGTTCAACATACACAGGACTGCCCTGAGAATGCCTTTTAGCTTCAGAAACTCTTAAAATAGGAATTACAAACTGAAACTGATTAATGTTAAAATTTTAGAATCCAGAGAAGAATCAGAGTTGGGGAAGTAAGAAAGCCACTATTCTACACCTTTTCATGAGAAATAAAAGACAGAAAGGTGTATCTACTTTAGCTATGTACATTTTGTTATGTACATTTTTTTCCAAAGCTGAAAGGCAGGATTATAACCAAAGGGCACATAACAGCGTGTCATGAAATACTGTTCTTCACAACAATGAGGGAAGAGATGAGCAGGCAGGGAAATTTGGAGCTGTTACCAAGGATGAAAAGAATGTAATGAAAATTAACTGCATCATAATTTGTTGTTTTGGACAGATTATGTACCTATTTGTGATGTAGAATGGATTCAGTTTTTTTGAAAGTCTCTATGTAAGCATTCTCATGATTGTAGAATGTTTAAATACAAGCATTTTTGCTCTGCTAATTTTAGAAATGCACACTGAAGTGCTCAGAGAACTACAGTTTCTTACATTATAGTCAGTGGAAGCACATTATTTTGCAATGGACAAAAAATATTTGATGTTCTCTCTGTTCTTTTATTAGCTTGCATCAGTTTCCTGTCCTCTTATGGGAAAGCAGAAACAATAGCCCTATGTTCCATGTAACCAACTGAAATGCCTGCAACAGATGGAGGCACCATTATGTGAACGACTGAGCAGCCAAAATTTGTTTGCATAATCTGTTCAGGATATGCCCATGGATGGTTAATATCTATTTATAATCACTCATGAATCTTTCCCAACTTATGTATATATAATTGGGGTGGATTCATGAATGATTTATAAACAAAGAAGTGAATTTCACTTGTCAGATGAATTATCTACAGTACGTAACTTGACCTACTCATTAAAGGTCTCATATTTTGAGCTTAAATGTTACTTGGGTTCACTTGTGTGACGGAATTTTTAATAAATACATTTCTAAAAAGTGGCTTATTAATGTATTCTCTTTAAGCCATATTGATTCATATTAGGCTACATATCTCAAAATAGTCTTCAAAACAATAAGCTAAATTAGAATTACATTTACTCTACAGAAATTCTAAACAAACCAGTCAGGGAATGGTTTTTCTGTTACAAAATAATTTCATTCAGATTACGAGAATTTAAAAAATACTACAGCATGAAAACAGTTAAAAGTATCACTAAATGTCCATCAGATTCTCTGAACAGGTCATTGCCAAGCTAGTGAATTTCTTGGTTGGTTACACATCCTCATTTTCATTTCAAGATGCCACAGAAAGCATTCACTGCTGAGCAGCAATTAGTACTTAATCAGGTCTTATGGCCGAAATATTTGTCAGCAGCAATGGAGAGGAATCATTTGCTTCATTTCTGAAGTTCAGCACTGTCCTCTATGTAAAGCGATGTTCATTAACATTCAGGACCATTGCATGGACAGCCTTTCCAGCGTTTTATCTCAGATGGCTCTTTTTATCACTAGGAATGATTAGTGTCCTTACAAAGAGGCCCTTCAGAATTTTTCTCAAGTATAAATTCCCTGTTATTGTTTATGGAACATTTGTTTCTAGTTTGTTTAGCTGTAGATAGGATTTTTAGATTAAAAAAAATCACAATTTCCTTCTTTCTCTTTTTGGTAACTCATTTTAATGTTGGGATGAAACTGTGCCTCTGGGATCCAAAACAGCTCCCTATGCAACTTAGAAATGCACACAAACTGATTGAATATTACAAAACTGTCCATTTTCCCTTGCTTTCAGGAAAAAAAGATTCATGTTTTCTCCATTTCTGTGGAACAGGGAAAGGAAGCTAAGTGTAGAACAGAAGCAACAAAACAGAACATGCCCTACCCCCAGCTTTCCATGAGACACACGGAGCAGTGTCAGAGAGAGGGAAAGGAGAATCAAGCAAACCGTTGTGTTATAGAAACTCAGATGGTGCCTGTGCTTGTTTCCTCTGTTATAGATGTTAACAGCAATAGCTTAGTAAAACAACTGAAAGGCACAGCTGCTTTATTCCACATCCTTGCTGATTCTGACTAAATTACAGAGCTCCAGCAGCTGGTCTTTGCTCACAAAGACCATTTTATTCGATATTTCTAATTTCTATTGACAGTGCATCAGTGGATTTTGAATTCCCACAAGTAAGCCTTCAGAGAAGAAAAAAAGATGAGTGCAATCCTTTCTTTGCTTATCTGTGAGACTAAACCGTATTACTATATTTTATATTTACGTTATTCTTAAAAGAGTTCTACATACTCACAATTCAATTAATATGTGATGATACTTTAAAAAATAAAACTAGATCAAAATGTAGAGCAAGTTTATTATTTTTTCTGAGATGTCAAAAATACATATTTAAGAACTCTTTGAACTCTTTCTTTGACTGTTGGAATACAGGGCATATCATAAAGATCAGCAAGCAAAGCTTGTTCATGGGAAGGGTTTGCCTGATTTTAAAGTAGCCTATATAAATATGCGCATTGGAAACAACCATATCAATGGGTCAGCTCTGGTTACAGTTTTCTGGCTTACTATCCTCAGTAACTGTCCCTGAAGAAGAGGAGTAGTAATCTTTAAACTACCCGAAATTTTCAAATATTCACTGTCTTTTCTTGAGGTCTTAGCAAAGAAATTGTCCTACATCTGGGAAACCTACTATTCTGGAAAGAGTGGCTGCAGCTGAGTTATTGTGTGTGAAACCTGTGGCTTTACAGACTGCACTGCAGAGACCAAAACCCCCTTGTAGACAATATGGGGGGTGCGGCTTAGCTAATGATGAGGACTCAAAACTGGGCATTTGTAAGCGTAGGACTGTCGAGTCCAAACCTGAGAAGAGGAGGGAGAATGACCAACGTTCTAATGATCTCCTCAGAGTAAATTAAGGTGAAATGACACCAAATAATCAATTACATATTTTATTTCAATGCAGAAGTAACTTGAACTTGAAAAGGCAACTCAGACTTGAGGACATGGAAAAGCGTTGACGGTAGGGGTTCTTATTAAGAATATTTGTGAAAAAGAAGAGGAAAAGGAAAGGGGGGAGAGGGAGGAGATGGGAGGAGGAGGTAATAGAGGGAGAGGGAGATATCACCACCCTGGGATCCAGCACTGATGATGACAGATGTGATGATCTTCTGGTGATGGGCTTGCACAAGTTTGTTGTAGTGTCTTTTATAGTCTAAGCCCCATCTTCAGTTATGCCTCATATGGGCTTATATGGTTCTTGTTCCAGAAGTTTTGTCATCTTCTGTACGGGCACCATTGTGAGGGGTGGTTGTGAGGGGTCTTTTGGGCAGTCATAAGCCCCTTCCTCAGATAATTTTTGTATGACCTCTGCAAGTTGCTATGTGAGGCACAGCAGAACCTGGGACTGCGCATCCTCCATCAGTTTCATGCCTGCAGTTCTCTACATCCCACTTTACAATGTTTGAGACATTAACTCTCTCAGTCCATCACAAGGACTTATATACCTGTTGTGAGCAAGTTTTGCTTCGTACATTAATTAGGAGACCACTTGAGGTGGTTTGATACTGTAACCAGAAAATATAAGAATGGGAAGTCCGGAAAATACAGGCAAGTCCAAACATTTGAGGGGAGATCCATTTATGTTTGAATTGTCACCTGACTCCCCAGTATGAGTTGTTTCACTGTAGAAGATCCAAGGATTTTCCCTTGTCAGCATAAAACTCTCTCACGAAGACTGGATTCGGTCCATCATTGAGCAGCACTATGTGGAGTGTATGGGGACAGAAGGAGTGTTTGTATCCAGAGGGTCTAATGGCTATATTGTTCAGAGTAATGCTGTCCTGATCTTTTCCACCCAGCAGTGACCTACTCATTCTTTCTCAGAGTCATCTGTACAAGTTTCAGAATTATTTAGTGGTGGATGCTCAAGGATATAAGGAGAAAGAGAACAGAAAAGGCAAATACTTCGGTAGTCAATGTTAAAATTTTGGAAAAATTGCAAGGAAGAAAGTGTTTTTCCATTTTAGGGTAGGTTATTAGATTATCCCTTTTTCTTTCTTTTTGTTTTTTTTAATGGAAAATTAAACTTTTAAAGTATTTTAATCACTGTTTTAAGCAGAAAATTGAAGAATGGAAAAGTAGCAATTTTACCACACTGAAACACAAGAGTATGAAGAATTCTTCGATCACTGAAGCCACTCCCCTGTTACCACGTGCAACAGTATCACCTATGTGTCAAACTTTATTTCTTCTCAGCTGCAGTCTTGGTAAATCCTTCTGAGTGTATGCATCAATGTGTGATCAGAAAGTGTTTAGTTTTTAGCTTAGGATGGGACTACTGAGCCAAAATATACAAAAAGATACATTTTGTTTGATTTTTCCTCATATTTCCACTGTTATAAGCAGCTGAACAATGCTTTTCTGAGGTGTGAAAAAAAAAGAGTCAAAAAGACCTTTCAGTGAATTATAAATATTCCTTTAAAAATAAATTTAGGTTTTTTAATCAGAAGGTATTTTTTCTAATATGTTCCTGAAAACACTTTTTGCCTTTTCTTCCCACAAAGTTTATCATGGTTGCATGCAAAACTAATTAGTAATAAATGATTATTGAATATAAAGTCAGTGAAGTCCCATCCATATAGCATCACTGTAAGGGCAGAGATGTATATCTCATTCATTATTCTTACAGAGGTTCAGAACATGGACATTAGAGGCAATTTTAAAAGACTTACATTTTCATCACAATAGATTTTAGGAAGGTATTGCTTGAATACTAAATCCGTACTGGTGAATTCTTATTTTTCATATCTGCATTACAAAGGAAAGTGAATAATCCTGATGACCCTGTTAATCAGGGTGTCATGGAAATGAAAGGGGGAAGGTTTTTTTTCTATCAAAATCAATGGCTGTAATGCTTTGGGTTAAGTGTTACCAATTTGGAGCAGAGTGGAAGAGGTAATTCATTTATCTTGCATTCTGTACTCCTATTTATACATTCCAGCTTAATGTTTACATTACCTGAGACCAGGTCTTTTCTAACTAGAGTTCATCTTACAGTGATACATAACTTATCAGTTTCTTTTCTGAAGAACTCCTTCCCAGCCAGTTTCCTCCTCTCTAAGGGACTACCATGAACTTCTAATGAATTCAATCTTAATTTTTTGTTGTTTCTCTGAACTGTCAACATCTTTTGGAAATGCAATTCTAATCTTTCAGCCTTGCTTATTTTCCTTTCAGATATGGAATATATTTACATAGAATATATTACATGTAAATATATTTATATTCTATGTCAATATGTCTTCATACGTAATAAGAACATCCTCTTGTCTTATATTCAATTAATCTGTGAGACAGGAAGTAGGTGCAGGCTGCATTCAAGCTTCCACAGAATTCCATTAAATAAGTCTGTCCATTGTTTCAGTGAAACATTAATGACTTTTCACTGAATGTGGAAGTACTGAATCTGTGCTTGTGTTGAAAGATTTTCATTATGTTCCTGTTGCTTTAATTTGTTTATGAGAATGTCACAGGAAACAACTTCAGAAAGCTTACAAATATTCATAAAACCTGTTTTCCTATCAGATCACAGGACCACAGTGAGGCTGAGACTGGCCAGTGCCTGGGGAGATCACCCAATCCCACTCTTGCTCAGAGCAGGGTCAGCCATAACAGGTTGCACACGGGCATGTCCCGGCAAGTTTGAATGTGTCCTAGGACAGAGACTCCACAACTTCTCTGTGTAGGCTGTGCCAGTGTTCGACCACCTGCACAGTAAAAAAGTGTCTTCTCATACTTAAGCAGAATTTCATGTGTTTCAGCTTGTGCCTGTTGCCTCTTGTCTTGCCAGTGGGACACCACAGAGAAGCCACCATCAACAGGTTTTTGTATACACGACTAAGTTCCTCCTGAATCTTCTCTTCTCCAGTCTAAACACTCCCAGCTCTCTCAGAATTCTGTGTATGAAAATTACCTTCATTTGGACTTTTTGGTTTTTTAAACTAAATCTACTACTGCTGTAACTCATCTCAATGTTGCTTGTTTCATTTGCCTACTAATAGCTTGTTTACTCTCAAATGTTTCGAGGCATTCCAATTAAGTTAATTATCTATGTTCTGTCTTCTTTTAAAGAAAGATAGCTTATTTGCCTTTTCCTAGTCTTCTCATTCATTTGCTAGGAGATCTCAGAGTGACTCTCTGGTGATTCTATCAGTTTAATAGACCATTTTAGTCATCTAAGGTTAAACTTCTTGAAGTTATTCAAAGTGTCTGAATGTTTTAAATATTCTCTTATCTGGCCTTTTCCTCCTACGGGATGAGATGTTCTCTATTTTGCTTTGTCTACAGTGATTAATGGGAATAATAGGACTAACAATAAATACGGTTTTTTTAATTACTTGAGTTCTATTATTTTAGAATATGAGGTTATTAGAGCCATGTTCTGCCAAAGCTGAATATTTAATGAAAATGGCGTGCATTAGTAGTAACAATTACTGCTAGTGATAGTGCTCTCTGATGCATTTTTTCTACTTCTCCTTAGAAAGAGAAGAAAGGATGAGAGCACTTGGGCAGTACAGAAATGTGCAAGGCACTAATCGAGACCAATTCATCTCTGAATGCTCTACTGGTGGGATGATTTAGCATAGTTATGCTTAGTGGCATTCTTTTGTTCTTTTCTGTAATGAATTTTAAAGGGACCTGATTAAGCCAAAGGGTAAGTAGGAAAAAACTTTTCAAACCAGAAAAGAGGCAGACACATGAAAGAGAATCCAAATGAATGATAAATCAATTTCAAGCCCTCTGTGAGGAGGTGCTTGCTAGGAAAAGACTATAAGCATCTCTCCAAAAGTAGAATTCACTGAGACTGGAAACTGCCTTCCTTGTTTATAGCAGTAGATCACAAAGCTAGAGACAAAAGGGGTCTTGCTGAACTGCAGAATCAGAAAGGAGGGATTCCGTATATGATCACAGGATTTTGCTCCAGCAGCACAGAAGGGAACACTAAAGGTTTATTTTTTTAATAATTTGGTAGAAGTGCAAATACATAATATAAAAGTAGTTAATAACTTTCAGAGATGATTTCTCTTGTTTCTTATCAACTGAGTCTTTGTTTAACAAAGGCTCTGTATGCAAGAAAGCTGAACGAGTTATCTTAGCACAGGCTGGTAAAACAGACTTCAGAAACCACAACTTAATTTCTGAATTGCATTATTCTAAAGTGTAGTGCAAACAATAACAGCACTTGGACTTGTTCCAGGTTTGTCATATCAGTCTTCTAAGGACTTTTCCATATTTTAGGCCTGAAAAAGATACAAGTTCTTTCCATCCTGCAGAATGAGAAAAAAAAAAAGAGTAAGGAAAACCTTTCTTTATCCATTGTAAGAACACAATCTAGCCCTTTCTTCATAAAATAGAATACTCTGGATCTGCTGAGTGTTATTGCTCAAGCGGGTCACCATAATGCTCCTCTCAGAAATGCAGTGAGCAATATGACTGATCACTAGCACTTTCTATCTTTTTACCTCTGTACAGAAGCGTGAGTGCAGGGTTACCATGCATTTACATCCACCTTTTATTTAGAGTGCAGCATAATGAGATTTTTAATTTCCCTTACTTTGCAAAGCAAACTCTTTTTGTAGTCTGGAAACGTTCTTATCCCCATGTGCTGTTTCTTCTTGCACCAGCCCATGGAGTTTAGTTTCCTCCTTCTCTGTTCAGGTGCCTCAAAGTACAAACTGCATAGGTTAATATAAACAAAAGGACAACAACCCCATGTCACAACAGATAATGTAGGAACAGAAAATTTGGCAATCCACAAAATAAAACTTTTCATATAATATTTGCTTTCCTCTAAAATTTTTATTTTTATTTTAAAAAAACATTTGGCTTATTTCGTGAGATGCATTTTGAAAAAAAAATTTTCCTCTGTTTTTTGAATGCAATTTTTAATGTGGGACAAACCTAACCATTCCTATCCCATCTCAAATGTCACCTATGTACTATAGTGCACTTTCTTAAATATTGAGCATGTTTTTCTCATGGTTTGTCAGAGCTTTTCCATCAATTGTGTGCTGTGTAATAATTTTAACTCTTGAAAGCTACAGGTTTTGCTTTTTCAGAGTATGGTCTACCATATGGATAGATATGAAGATTAAATGCAGTGTTACATCTGAGGACTTCAGACCCTTCACAGACATGTAATGAAGTCTCCGCTATACCTTTTACATGTGTACAGGTAACTGAAGTCATCTCACAGTGACATCACAGTGGAACAGGAGTACTGGTGTATACAAACTGAGGATCAAATGGAGATTGAAAGAATAGATTGTAATAAACAATTAGTTTGAAAACAAGAGGAATGTTTCAAATCATTCTCCTTTGCTGTAGGAATGTTCACATACAATAAATTATACAAAGTAATTAGTCTGAAAATGGTTCAGAATAACTAATTGTTGTGGTCTTATATTCCTAAATTGTAGAATTCACTGTTGAAACATGCTATATATTTTATTTTCATTCTTAATTCTGGCTGTTAGATGACCTTTGTCAGTCAGTCATCAGAATGGTTTTAATCCATAGAATGATGCACTGAAGAGAGTAAGATAGGGTAGCTCAAGATAAAGATATGGGATCATAAACACAGATCTCCTAGGAAATTATTTCTCACCTTTGTATTGAAAGGCTCAAGAAGAAATAAAATGCAAGTGCAAACTATATTTCTAATGCTGAAATTGTTTATCATGTTGTACTTCTAATGCCTTCAAGGACACTGAAGTCAGATACAGTGATCTCTGCATTAGTGAAGGTTTGGTTTAGCAGTGCCACAGCTCACCTGAGCAAAGAATAACCTGGAGGGAGTTGCAGAATGCTAAAGTATAAATCTTATTGTCAGAAACATACTATCGATTTTTGAAACCTAGGAGTCTCCGTTTTTTAATTCTGTCATCTCTGGCAATCCCAAATTGTTCACACAAAGCTATGGATTTGTTGCTCTTACAGCAACAAAATGCATAGCATTCCTAGCAAAAGACTGACTTATTATTCTGTTCTTTTAATAGGCCACCTGTGTCAATTTAGAGCTTGAGCAGTAGTGTTTTCTGCACCACACTTAGTGCTAAAATTCAAGGCAACAGAGTTTGAACAATAATTGTTTAAGACTTTTACGTATCCAGTATTGGCTGCTGCCTTGGGACTATGGTTAGTTTAAGAGCATTTATATCTTGCAGCTGTGGGAGTCAATGAACTAGAAAGTTCAGCATGGCGTAAGAGCTCAGCCATAAAAGTGCTGATCAGGTAGTTGTGTGTTTGTGCATGTCTGTGTATCTGTCTGGGGAGGTTTCCTCCCCTGGATTTGCAGGAATTCCTAGTTATAATTAACTATCCAGCTGGTAGACTAAAAGTAAATAAATAAATAATGAAATAAAAGTGTTATTTTAAGGCAGTGGATATTATTTTTCTCAGTAATAAAATTATGAGTTTCATTAGATTTCACTAATCCCACTTAAAATCCAGGGTCTAGGATGCATATTAGGACTGAATAACCATCCTACGTGTTAGGATGTAAAAGTGTCCTTTGAAGTGAGATATGAAGTTACTTTAAGACAACAAACTTAACTTGCCTAGGGACAGACCCAAGAGCACCTTTCCATCAGGTATCATGAAGCTAGAGCTTAGTAAACTACATAATAATGAGAACATTTGTTTGAAAGCTGATCCCAGAATAACCTTAAAACAGATCTTGAGGAAAATTAGAATACTAGCTGTTGGCTTTCTCAGTAGTGAAAATCGACAGTGACCTTTGGAGAACATCACTGAAGCTAGTAGAAGCCTATGGTTGGAATTAGGGTTTAATAAAATGGAAGCTGTGAACTGACAACAACAGTGCCATGGGAAAGCAGATTACAGAAAGAAATTAATCAGAAAAAGATTAATAATGTTGCAGATGGTGTTATCTGGTGATGGTGAAATCAAGGGTTATGCTTTACCTTTACTGATTAGAAGTTTTTACACTAAAAAAATAAACTTTTAAAAAGTGGACCCCACATGCTAGAACACTGGTGGTCCAGTTCTCCCCTGTCAACATTAGGAATGCCATTTGATTGTCATTTTGTGTAGAAATATGGTAAAAGATTATGACTTCAGTAAACTGACGCTATGTAAATACAGTGAGAGCATACTGATAGACAACCCCGAGCTACATTGAGGACCATGATTACTGAGTTTTTCAAAGACAAAATGAGGAACAGAATTCTCTAGGGTGTTACTGAGTTCACCCTAAACAAAGAATTAAGATTAGGGCTTTATAAACTAGGTTCTATAAAAGGCCAAGAACAATGAATTTCAGACAAGGCCAAAAGTGAGTTCAGAATAGTAGGGGTTTAATATTTCAGTGAAAATTTAGCAGTGTCACTAAACTCAGTTTAAGGTTGAAGAAACTATAATCTGTGGTTGTGCAATAAAAAGGACATAGAAAAAGAGCTAACAAAAAATATTGAGAATTTTGGCATCAGGCATCTTGGTAATAAAGTGATAAAACTCCTTGGACTGAGAGTGAATGCTCAGTGGTGAAGCAAAACCAGCAGAAAGTGTGGTAAAAGCATTTTTACATTTCTCACTGAAAAGGAGAAAGTATTTAAATGTGTGTAGAGTTTTGTAGAAATTTAGAGTTAGGGTTCAGTTAAGTTTTAAGTTGACTGAATTATGAAATTAAGACATGAGAGTAAGAAGGTCTTTGAAAAGATCACCCTAGAGAAAATAGGATTTTAGTCATTAGTGTTCTCAGTGACAAAAAAAGGAGAAGGGTATAAGGTATTTCTGGGCCTGAGGGAAGCCCGGATTCAGTGAGGCACTGCAAGTCTGTGACTATAGGAGAGTTTAGACTACCAATGTCATAAGAAGGAGTGGTATTCCTGGAGCAATAAAAACATGCCCACAGAAGGCTGACCCTAGGAAAAAATGAGGACAAGATTAGGAGTGGCATTGTAAGTGTATCCCAGTAGAAGTGTAGAAAGTTGTCATGAGGTTGCTTAGGAATAAAACAAGAAATGACAATCTGAGGTTCACTGTGTGCTGAACCAGGGGCAAAGTATGAACCAAGGGTAAAGGCTGGACAAAATGTGGATTACTGCACACAAAAAATTGAGGTAAGGGAGAGCTTGCAATTAAATGTGATGTGAATGAGAAGTTTGGGACACTTGTGAATGTGCTGAAGAAAAACTTCAGAATAAACCATTTGGGTTTTTAGTGAGAAACTGATGAAAAGTTCAAAGTAGAATATTCTTAAGACAGTGCCCAACACATTTTTAGGGGAAGCAATTTATGGTATGTACTTCTTAACTCAGATTCCAAATGGGACAATTTGGGGTGATGCTGTCCTGGGTATGTGACTCATGAATGAGGGAACTGTTGGTGGACACTATGACGATTGTCAGCTTTGGCTGTAGTGAATATGAAACAATGGATTTCAAGATCCTGACAAGAATGAGGAAGGCAAGTAGAAGAGTAGAGATCCTTGGACACCAGGAGAACAAATTTGAGCTCTTCAGGATTCCGGGGTACAGCTCTGAAGGGCAAAGATGCCCAATTCTTTAGGAGAACATCCTCCAAGTTCAAGATAGGCCTATCCTAACAATTAGGACAATGCCTGGGCATATCAGGAGACTAAACGGACTAAACGTGGCTAAACGGACTGAGCTGCAATGCAAAAAGATGTATACAGAGGGTGGAAGTGAGGGCAGACTATAATTCAAGTCTATAGAAACATTTCCTGGCCATGCAGAGATATACTTAGCAAAACAAAATCTCAGCTACAGCTGAAACTGTCAAGGGACATGAAATGAAGCATGAAGTGCTCCTACCCCTGAACTAACAGTAAAAGAAAAAACAAGGAAAAATGTGTTCTTGCTGCTGACTGGAGCAGCTGATTTACTGACAGGAGAGGCATATAATGCCTTCTTTGTCTCATACTTCACCTATAAGGTCTCTCTGAAGGTCTTGCGCCTAGAAACAAGGATCAAGAAATCAAGGAGCTATCAGTAGTGGAAGAGAATTGCGTCAAGGATCTCTTGATAAACCTTGCCCCATACAAGTCTAGACCCAATGGGGTGCATCCAAGGATGCTAAGAGAACTGGCTTATGTATTTGTGAGGCTGTTCTTGACCATATTTGAAAAGTTGACAAAATCCATTGTCATTGGAGAAAGGTCAACATACCAACCATGTTCAAAATCTGCAAAAGGGACAACCCAGGGAACTACAGACTAGACAGGCTCACCTGTGACTAGGAAAATTACAGAACAAGTCCTCTTGGAAACCATTTCTGGATGCATGAAACGAAAGTAGGGACTGGAAATAACCAGCATGAATTTACCAGGAATAAGTTGTGTAAGTGGATGAGAGGGAAGCAGTTTTGTACCTTCTAGGATGTCTACCTTGACTCTAATAAGTGTTTTGGCCCAGTCTTCTGTAGAATCCTTGTAATCAATATGGCATGTTACAATCTAGGTTGTTGGCCTACCACCTAGGTGAAAAATTGGCTGAATCATCAGGACGGAAGTATAGTGGTTAAGAAGTCAGACTGTAAGTGGAGGCTGGTTAAAAGTAGAGCTCTTCAGGTGTCTATCCTGGAACCTGTTCTGTTTAGCATCTTTATCAATGGCCTAGATGGCAAGGTGAAATACACCTTCACTGAGTTTTGAGCAACAGAGTGATGGGGGGGCAGTCAATACTGTCAAGAGCAGAGCTTCACAGACAGGAGGGCTAGACTGACAAAAGTCTGTTGAAATTCATCATGGAAACAGGCAGAGTCCTGCATCTCATCTGCCACAGCACTCACTGTCTGTCCTGGCAGCAGCTCTGCAGAAATATTCCTGTGGGTCCTAGAAAAATTTTCACAGAATAATTTTAATTTTGGTTAAAAAAGACCTTTAAGATCATTAAGTCCAACTGTAAACCTAACACTTCCAAGTCCAACACTAAGCCATGTCTCCAGGTGCCACATCTACACATCCTGGTGAGAAAGTTAGCTAAACTGAGCCTACAGTGAACCCTGGCATATACGAGGGCAAACAGCACCCTGGGCTACCTCAAGAGAAACATACTCAGTAGATCAAGGAAAGTGATTATTCCCCTTCAATCAGCACTTGGTTTTACTACATCTGGAATATGATTTGTAATCAAGTGAAGGGTACCAAAACAGTGGGAACTGGAACTCGTGTCCCGTGGGGAGAGGTTGTGGGACTAGGTCTAGTTCATCCAGAAGAAGTGATGGCTTCAGTGGCTCCTAACAGCAACCCTGTCACTGATCTGAGGAGATCAAGGAGACACAGCTAGGCTCTTCATGATGGTGCATGGTAGGAGGGCAAGAGGCAGTGGGCAGAAGCTAAAACATGAGAGGTTCAGGCTGGGGATAAGGAAAAAACTTTCACGATGAGGATAATTAAGCAGTGGAATGGGCGGCCCGGAGAGGCTGAAGTCTCTATCCCTGGGGGTTTCCAGACCTGACTGGATGAAGTTCTGAGCAACCTTGCCTGAATGCACTGTTGGCCCTGATTTGGGTGGAAGGCTGGATAGAGACCTCCCATAGTCTACTCCAGCCTATATGGCCCAGTGGTTCTAGGTGTTTCACAAGGCATCAGTGAGCACAGACTGATGCTTTTGTTACATTTTAGTAAATGAGAAACTACTGAGAGAGACAAATGCAGCATTTGAAAGATAATTTCAAATTAGGTTTAAGACGATAGTTACTAAATTTCTGTCTCGGCATGTAATTCATATGACTGAACTTTGTGTGAGCCTAGGTTAAGGATTGGTAAACCAGAAGCTCTGGAGTGACAGTAAGTGTGTCAATGGTCATTAAGTTTCTCAGGAAAAAATTGAGACTGTCACTACTCTGAGTATATTGATCAGGTCAAGCCTTTGCCTTGTGTTAGATTTTGAAGATGTGTATTCTACAGTGTGACAGTATCAGCACAATTAAAATGCATGCCACAAAATAAAGTTAGAACAGGAATAATTTGGTTTCTCAGTGTGAAAATTAGGAGTGATGTTCCACATAATACCAATGAACCTGATTTAATCTTGGGGTATGGCTGGGCTTTAGCAGACTCACTAGAGTGTCTGTAAAAATGACAGTTTAAACCAGAGCCCAAAAGGAAACATAACACAATAGCTGATAGTATTTTCATGGTTGAAACAGGGAATGTGATTCCCTGTTACTACTGTGCATTGTGTAAAGTCACAGTTCACCCTTACTGGAGTAGAAGATGTGACTGTCATTGAAAGTGTCAACTCAATTGAATTGTCTAAACAGAGATGTCTATCTTCACCTGCAATATGTTATGTCCTGCTTCTTCTGCAGCTCTCTTTCTAGAAGGGCACAGATTTTCTCTCAAATCTGGCTTGTAGGTTGTATCTGCTGGTCAGCTGTAGTTGTGATCATAGGGTTAGAGCTGGCGTTGCATTTAGGGATCAATAAAACAGACCATGTGGAACAATATTAAGAGTGTTATTGGCCTCATTACCAAAGGTATTAAAAATGTTAGCCATTAAGAGTTTAAAGGAGACTGTGAGTTGGGCTTCTGTAGGGTTATGCTGCACATTGACTAATCCAGTGCTAAGATTTCATAGGTTTGAAGATAACAGATTCTAAGAGTTCCACTAATAATCAAATCCCAAAATAGGCTTAGAACAGCACTGATTCATTTTCAAGTTTGGCTGTCGTACAATCAAGGAATTTATTCAGAATAAAGATAGAGTCTGTGTTAGGGTTTAGATAAAACTGTCACATTGAATTACAGTACTTTTGGAACCTGGTGCCATAGTAACTTGATAAATCATGGTGGTTTATTTCCCTGTGGATATTTCTGGTCATGTGCTGGTAACACTGTCTGTTCAGAGGTGTAGGACAGATCGAGGGCTGGACTGAAAATTAAGGTTTGCACTGGTAGAGGCTGAACAGAGAGGGAATCTCCTTTTGGTTTTCACTCCAGATTTGTCTGTATTTCCAGCCTTCTCTCACCACTCCTTTTCCTGTCTGTAGCTGAATCACACAAGGCTATGAGCAGAGGTCAAGAAAGAGGTATGCTTCTTTCATCAAGGTGGCAGTACGGGACTATCTGGAGAGAAATGAGATGCCTAAATTTGACTTAAATATATGGAGGGTCTTCTACATTAGCTTTAAGTCTTGTGCTGGCAATAGGATTGTGTTTGATCCGATACTTATCAATAAATAGGTTTATTACAAGATCTATCAAAGGCCATAGAACTCAATCAAGTCTGGTATCACATAGGTAAGAATAGTACAGAGGGAGAGACAAAAAGGAGTATATTGGATATAGTCATGGCAAGGATTTTTTAATTTTGGTGAGATGGCGAAGGGCTGAGATAACCAGCCATCTAATGCCAGAGCTGTCAGGAATCTTAGGACTCAGGTTAGCAGGGGAAAATGAGCTAGCAATACTGCCAAACAAGAAAGGACAAGTGGACTCAGACTGGAGTTGAACTTGACTAGTCTTCTATTACAGTCAGGACCTGTCAGGTGTAGTTAGAACTCTTGTTGAGGTTGGGGGTCAGATATTAATTTAGTCTAGCAGTAGTCAGTGAACTGGATTTATTGCCTCATTGAACTTCTCTGTAGGGCTGTATTCATGACTGGTCTTCTGGATAAACTCAGGGGCTGCCTAGTATCATTGAGTTTAAACTGATGGCAGAACTGGTGTGAGTAAAATTTGGTGTGCTGTGCTTACAAACAGGTCTGGCAGAGAGAGCAAGCATTGTGCAAAGGTCAGAACTTGAGGAACAAAGGTAGGCTTATTGCTTTGTACTCAGATGTCAAACTAGATAGGGTTCCTGCCTTTACGTGCTATATGATTAAGATTTTTTCTGAGTCAGTAAATATTACTGGACTAGACAGGGTTGATGAGCTAGGTTTGGGAGGTAGCAAGTTTACTGATAAACACTAGTTTTCATTGCGGTGTGGCATGCTTGGGTTCAACTTCTATGTGTTTATGCACTAAGCTTATGGGAGCAAGGGGGAAGATGTTGCTGACATGTGCAGTGCCTGCTGCTGCTGTAGTATTTTTTTGGTAAAAAGGTGTAGTAAGGATCAGAAGGAAAGTAACAGGCTTATGTCACTGCTCATCATCGCAGGAACATATCTACATAGCAGTGGCCCAGGAATTAGTCACTGTGCAAGACAGGAACATCTGTTGGTATTTTCCTTGATGGCTGATTCTCCTGATCCCATTCTGTGAGGAAAGTGCTAGAAAGAATGACTATCTTTGTAATCCCAACCACATTGCCCGATCATCGTTTTAGAGCAATATGTATACAAATTTTCCTGTCTCTGTCAGAAGTTTTACTCACTGCTATTAATGATGTGACAAGGCACTCCCAGCAGTGACAAAGGTTTAGAGCACACTAAAAGCATGTCCATCAAGGAGCTAATAAAAAGCACCCAGCTGCTCTGGTAGGAAGAACTGGGGTGCGGGAGGAAGCACAGTTGCCCAAAATGCTATTCAGGCACATCCTAAAGGCACACTTAATTAAAACTGTCTCTGTTGAATGCCTAACTGCAAATCTTCAGCAAGAGAGCATCAGGATGAGGTAATGCTAGAACTTTTTCAACCGAAGTTGGGAATTCTTCAGCAGAAAAAGCTGTCATAGTGAAGGAGCAAAACAGTAGCAACAAACCATCATATTGTCTAAGTGGTATTATGCATTGTACTGTAAAAAAAAAATAATTGTCTAATCATATACTCTTCTATGCACTCTCTTAAGCCACACGCCTAGTACCACTACTGTCCACAGGTGTGAAAACATACAATGATGGTGAACAGGCTATTCTTCCCCAAAGCTGTGGGATGGATGTTCCCTTATGGTGACCTGAAAGATGGGGGATGCTTATCTGAGTAGCAAGGGCTCTGTAGACATACTGCAACACTTCTAGATGGGATTTAAATAAAAAGTTTTGTTGTAGAAAACAAACTACTGAAGTGAAAGATACACCATATTTTAACTTGATAGATGCCAGTTAAAGATCTGTTCAGAAAAAGTTACTGAGAAAGAAAAAAGAGATCTTTGTTAGATTTTAGGGAAACTTATGTAAGACTAACTCCAAAAGGGTTAGTTATAATTAAGATCATATGTTTTACAAGCAAAATGAATATAGAACACCTTTCAGTATTTTGAGGAGATACTACCTTCAGGCTTATTCAATGGGATTGGAAGTGAAACCTGCTGTGAAATACTATTGCTTTCAAAAATCCAGCTATTTTTCAGAAGTAATTCAAAACTGCTGTCATGAAATCAGAAAGGGATGCAGGGAAACAAAGTAACCAAATAACAACAGGACCAGAAAATATTAATATAAACACCTTTTAGGTGGAATGGGTGTTTGTCTCCAGTAGTTTTGATGTCTTTCTTGTATTCAGCACAGTTCCCAAGAGAGCAAACCAGAAAACACATATATTCTACTTGGTAGAAACCTAGCCAGACGGTTTTCTCCTACCACTGCAGCAAATTAAATATGTATTTACAGATTTCCAATGCTCATAAGGAAAGCAAAAAGAAAAAAAAACCTTTAGAGGACTGGTTATGATTAGTGGGGTCATATGATAACATATACATACATTTTTAAAGACTGCTTAAGAGAAGAAGATAAGCAGGGAGATTCTGGAACATCTCAGTGAAGACAAAATCACGAATTCTCAGTAGAAACATTTAGATCACAAAATGAAAACAAAACAACCCCTTCAGACTCTAAGACTTTCCTGGGATCTTCAGTAGTATAGCACATTGGCAGTAATTCAAACTTTTCTGGAAATGGTATATTCACCATATGTTACAAATACTCTGTTTTTTCTTTTATAGTTTAAGCAAGGGCTTGCTGATTTCACTGATGCAGCAAAAGTAGGTTGTGCTGAGGGTAACACACTTTGTGTGATTGTACTAGTGGCAAAGCAAAAGCATTCTGCAGAAGCTTGGAGTTATGGCACTTTTTGTATAGCAGAGATATGCTTGAAAGGAAAAGAAGAGCAGCTATCATATTCATGCACTTTGCTCTTGCACATTTGGTGAATTCTATAGGATGACACCACATTGCTTTCTCTGGGTAAGTGAATGGGTAAACAAAATACATATTTTTGTAAGGTCTATACCAGAATATTTGAAAAAATTAAAAATAACTTGAGAATTCCAGCTTCTTACTGGAAGTGTTGTCTTTAACAGTTTTGTCATAAAATAATTTTAAAGATATGGTTCCAGCCATTCTCCAGTGCATGGGAGAATAGTGAGATTTTTTTCATTCCTCGGAGATTTTGATCCAATGAATCTAGAAGATATATAATGATAAAGATTCTACAACCATCACTTGCAGTGTCTTCCAGTGCTGTGTTTTTCTTATTTTAAGAAAACTTTCTCTGTCTCCCTAGAGTCATTCTTGATTTTCACTACTTGGATTAGAAAAATAGTAGCTTTTTTTCTGTTCTTTCTTCACCCTGTTCTTTATAATGGGTAAATATATATAGAAATGTATATACACATGCATATGTGTGCGTGTGTAAATATATAGGTACAACTTCATCCACCCATCCACCTACCTACCTACCTACCTACCTACCTACCTACCTACCTACCTACCTACCTATCTATCTATCTATCTATCTATCTATCCATCCATCCATCCATCCATCCACCTACCTACCTACCTACCTACCTATCCATCCATCCATCCATCCATCCATCCATCCATCCATCCATCCATCCATCCATCCATCCATCCATCCATCCATCCATCCATAGGTAGTTTCACACCTTTTTTTTTCTAATCAGAAGACCCAGAGATGGTCACAGAAGTCTAACTGAGGCTCTACAACTGCTTAAGATTATTTGACATCTGTTGTGAGTCTATTGTGCATGGCTTATGCACCCTGGGACGTTGTTAGGAAGGAAAGGGACCTCCTAAATATAATTTGAATGCTATAAGTAAAGTTACTACAAAATTTCTTCCAGTTGGCAGTAAACACTTGAAGTTCTATTGCAGTCCTTTATAGTGACCACAGCTAATGTGGCAACAGTTGTACCTAAAATAGCATTGTGGTTTAAGAAAGACTCACTTAAAGAAAGAAACTTCAACTAATGAAAAAACTCAGATTTGCATTCTTGAGGAAAAGTATTGTATTATAAACATAGAAGGAACTTATCATGGGCAAGCTTCAACACATTATTACTTGAAAATACCTACATTATTAAGGCATGTGTGCATGAATGCCAAATGTTCTTTGACCTGTGTTCACTAAGGGAGAGTTGTGACCTGCAATTCATTTCACCTAGCAGCCTCTACCTCTGCACAAAAGCTTTTTGTGTGTGTGCGTCTGTCTGTACGTGTGTATTGTATATAAGACAGTGCACATGCTCATTTTGGGTACATTCAAATATTAGAGGAGTGGAAGTTCATTTTGAGTTGGAAAAATTTAAGAGGTCAGATTTTGCTTTGGGGAAGATGCAGAGCGAGACAAAGAAAAGGCAAATGTTATACCCCATTTATTTTCATTAGGATAAGATCAGGGAAAGTAGAAATAGATGAAAAGCTGGTTACAGAGATTGATGAGACATTATTCTAACAGTAAAAATGCCCTGCATGCACTAAACGTGTAGTAAGCAACTGTTATTTAGAGGCAATGGAAATTGTTTCTCATCAAAATAGGAGGAAAATTTCCAGAATTCCTGGATTTCAGCTCAGTGAAACAATAGCTCAAACTGGCTGCTGTGACTTCAGGAAGGCTGGGCAAATGGCCATTAGACATACGAAGATGGCCTGTGTAATTGCTTTCTCTGTAACTTACAAGGTCAGTGTTATGCAGTTCACTGTGTGTGTATGAAATCCATGCTGTTTTCAGGGCATGCTGGATGGGTGGCATAGGAAGGACAGGCTTGCTCTGCACAGTCTCAGAGAGGCCAGTCCACCCAGGATGTGTTAGACTCACCTTACTGTGAAGGTTACATGCACCCAGGCACTGCATGTTTATACTGACAGGTGCAGCACATCCAGGCTAATCACATCCACTGGATGTGCTCTGCACAGCACTTTCACTCTTGCTTTCATCTGGGATTTCCTCAGTAGAAATTTCAGACACCTCTGCAGGACAGGCTCATCTGTGAGAAAGAGAGGGAAAAAAGACCCTCAAGAGATACTCCAGCACATCTTATGAAAGAGAGTTAATTGCTATGGGCGTTAGGGCAGCAAAGAAATGATAAGTTCACTAACAAGGACCTGGCCTCAGTTCTGGCATCACTGTCCTGAGACAAGAGTGAGGTGTTCTTAGAAACACATGCATAGAAGGGGAACAACCTTATTAGTTTAGGGGCATAAAATTAAGAAATCTGAACATTTTTTGACCCCAAATCATATTTTCAGGTTTCCTGATCTTCTGTGTTGGATTGATGTGCTCTGCACTTTAACACTGCCTGATTCATGTTGAACTTTGAACTGATACCCTAGGTGAAAACCTGCTGGAGATAACTGTGAGTGGTTTTAGTTATCTAATCCATTATGGAAGTCTTTAATGAAAAAAATGTAACAGGCTAGTATTTATATTCAAACTATAAAGTACATATCTTTCTGATGCAAGACACAAGGTGATCATAGTCTCTATGTATGAAATGTTTCTTTCCTGATGTGATCTTTAAGTATTTGATGACAGCATTTCATAACGTATTATATGTTTCATAGAGTATGATATAATTTCTGTGAAATTGTTAAGGCTTACCCCTACTGAGAATTTTCTTTTAACTCTCACTGAAAAGAAAAACATTCAAATTGTGTACAATCAGTTATATTTTAACTATGTTTACTCTCCTCCAATTAAATCATATAGTGCACTGAAAGAATGTGAACTGCCTCTCTGAGTCTTTTATTATGGAACTGATAATGTATCTGGATTCTGCTAGTAATTGTAAAAATATAACATGCATATTCAATATACAATGTGGATGTTGACATAGAATTTGGCTGAAAGGGTGATATAGAATGATTTAAAATCTTCTAATTAAAATAATATGAAGGACATAAGTTCTCTAAATACCACTATCTTAAGCATGGCATAACATATGATTATAATTTTTTAGATGGTGGTAACTTTTTAGCAGGCTTTATTTTACTGAAATCAATTTAGAATTCTCCTAAAATTCTTCATTATTTTACCTATTTGTTTTATCTAATGTGGCCCTGGTGTGTACTTAAGGTGAAATAAATTCAGCTTCAAGGATGAAAACCAGTATTCCTCAGTAATTATGTATGGTTTTTTGCAGAAGACTGGAAAATTCAGTCTTCATTTTCTGAATCTCCTGCTTAAACAAATGGAGGTTCTTGTTTGTCAGGTTAACCTGGATTATTTTGCATGGGAGCAGATTATGAGCGTTCAAAATGTATGTTACACTGATTCAGATGAACAGAGGTAAGATCCACTAGAGGATAAAATAACTTTTAAATTGTTATAACATTTTCTGAAGCGATCATATGATGCTCTAAGTGCTGAGTTTTATTTCTGTAGTTCCTGTCGTCTTGAAAATCCCAGAGGCTTTTACAAGCATAAAGGACTTAAATGTATGTACTGTACATAGTACAGCATGCCAATCTCTTTAGTGCTCTATGAAATACAACAGGTGTTTCATGGTGGAGTATTTCTTAAAAAGTATTTTGCCAAGGAGCTGTCTGTAAAGCAAGCCATAATATAGGTGTCCTGTAAAAGGTAGGAACACTGCTTGAGCCCCATATATTGATATCTTAGTTATTAATGAAACATTTACATATGTGTAAGTATATATAGTCATTGGGGTATGATCAGAATCGCTTCTGCAGGAGCAGGCAGAAGCTTTTAAGATGTTTTCAGCATCTTTAATGAGATGGCCAGGAAATTAGATATCTGGAATCTCTGTGAACCTCGATTTAAGAAAATTGTACCTTACAAAGCTCACTTTCCTGATAAAGCCTATTGATTATGCTAAGCAAGTGACACTGCTAGTCCTGCTTTTGGAGCAGTGACATTGCAGAGAGGGATGAGAGACAGCAGGATTTGGGACATTTTAAACCTGTGATACAACCAAGTCATAAGCCCTGACACGGCTTTTACATCCTTGGTTAAACCCCAATGGCAGGGCTGCAGAGTACTTCTTGGCCCGCATCCTGAAATGTTTGTTTTACTCAGCCATCAGTGATAAAAGGTGAGCAGCCCGACACTCAAAAGTCAACATCAGGTTATTTTTATCTTCTCTGTTTTAACAGATGTCCAATCTCTTCCCAGGAACCAGAGACTCAAAGTGAGCCAAACTACCCCCAGGTGTGTGCATCATCACAGAGGAGGCCTTAGGAAAGAGGAGAGGCTGAGCTGCCCAAATTGAAGCTTTGCATTTCCCTGTCTGACTCCAGGGGCAGGTTTCTGACTTCAGTCCCATACCTGCACACAGGAGAAGCTCTGCTTTGCCTCTGGAAAGCCACTGCGTGGGGAGGAAGAATGGAGCTGGTGGGTTCCAGTTTCCTATCTGGCTGCACAGCAGTGCCTTGTTTAGATAACATGCATGCCTGAAGGCAGAGCCCATGGGAACCCTGATTCACACCTGGCCTTCAGGGTAAGCCTGCTCCCTGCAGCCAAGTGAGGAGATGGAGATGTAATAATGGAGGCTGTTTTCCAACTGTGTGTAACAATGAGTGGGTGAAATGCATCGCCAGGGACCAACACTCTGTCTTCCCTCTGCAAAAAGTAGAGCTATTATTTAATATCAGCACTTTTCAGATAGGTCTCAGTTTTGCATCTAGTATTACATAACAGAGGGAATATTATTTGATAACCAGTGGAGATAGACTACGATAAGAATCTGAGCAGTACTGTTGTTTAAGCTTATTTAGTTTTGGTTACAGTAAATAGGATTTATCACATCAGAAAACACTGAAGGTGAAAGGCTGAGATGAATCAAAATATTCTACAGGCAAACAGTGTGAAGTAGCAGCTTGAAAACAACAGAATCACAGAACTCTAGAATCACAGAATATCCTGAGCTAGAAGGAACCCACGAGGATCATTGAATCAAACTCCTGACTCCACACAGGGCAACCTAAAAGATAAACCATATCTTTAAATGCATTGCCCAAATACTTCTTGAACACTGACAGGCTTGGGGTCATGATGACTTTCCTGGCAAGCTTGTTCCAGTGCTTGACCGCCTTCTCTGTGAAGAACTTTTTCCTAGTATCTGATCTGAACTTTGCCTGACACAGCTTCAAGCTATTCTTTTGTGTCCTACCACCAGGCACGAGAGACAAGAGACCAGAACCTCCCTCTGCTTCCCCTCATGAGGAAGTTGTAGACAGCAGTAAGGTCAACCCTTAGCCTCCTCTTTAAGCTGAACAAAAGTAGTATCCTCAACTGCTTCATATAAGTCGCGCCCTCTAGTCCTTTCATCATCTTCGTTGCCCTCTTTTGGACACATTCTTATATTTCTGTATCCTTCTTATATTGTGGAGCCCCAAACTGCACGCAGTACTCAAGGTGAGGCGACACCAATGCTGAGTATAATGAGACAATCACTTCTTCAGATGGGTTATCTATACTGTACTTAATGCACGCCGGGATACGGTTGGCCCTTTTGTCTGCCAGGGCACACTGTTGACTCATATTGAGCTTACCATCAACCAAAATCCCCAGATTCCTTTCTGCAGGGCTGCACTCGAGGTTCTCATCCCCCACTCTAAACGACATCCACAATTACACTATCCCAGGTGCAGTATCCGGCATTCGTCCTTATTAAATTTCATAAAATTGGTGATTGCCCAGTGCTCTAATCTTTTAAGATCTCTCTGAAAGACCTCTCTGCCCTCAGGGTAATCAATGGTGCCTCCTAATTTAATAACATTGGCAAACTTACTTATTGTGCATTCAACACCTATGTCCAGGTCATTGATGAAAATGTTGAAGAAAACTGACCCTAAAATTGAGCCTTAGGCAACACTAGTGCCTGGTAGCCAGCCAGATGTTACACCATTTACTACAACTCTTTGAGCCCAACCCTTCAGCTTATCAAAACGGTAGAACACTCAGGGCTAGAAGGTATCCCTGAAGGTCATCTAGCCTTGTCTGTGCTCAAGTCAAATCTAACTTAAGGCATGTTCAGGTTGCTCATGATCTTGTACTGTCAAATATTTCTAAGGAGATTCCACGGCCTCTTTGCACACCTCTTGCAGGTCGAATGTAGTTACCTTATGTAACTTGAGATATACTATTCATTAAGATAATAAAAGATGGGTATGGCATCCTGGCTGTGTTTCTTGCCTTTTATTTTATATTCATAGAATTTCTTACCTGCAGGTACTCAAAACCTTCCTGAAACTTACTTGTGGAACTTAGATATATTATGTAAAATTCTGTCCCAATAAGTAATCTGTCTCTTAGTGTTTCGTTAGAATAACCAATACCTTTAATTTTTAAAACTGTTTATTTTTAGTTTTTTATTTTTATTCTTTATTCACATAATCATCCCTTTCATACATTTTATACTATGGCAGCACAAAAATACACGATGCCCTATCTGTATTGTTGTATTCTTTGGCTTACTTACTGCATGATTAAGTGGTTACATAAAACTGTTTTTCACATTTTTCATAGAATCCTAGAACCATGGAATAGTTTAGGCTGGAATGGACCTTCAGAGGTCATCTAGTCCAACCCCCCTGCAGTGAGCAGGGACATCTTCAACTGGATCAGGTTGCTCAGAGCCCCGTCCAACCTGACCTTGAATGTTTCTAGGGATGGGGCATCTACTGCCTCTCTGGGCAACCTGTTCCAGTGTTTCACCACCCTCACAGTAAAAACTTTTTTCCTTATATCCATTCTCAATCTCCCCTCCTTTAGTTTCAAACCATTACCCCTTGTCCTGTCACAACAGACCTTGCTAAAGAGGTTGCCCCCATCATTCCCACAGTCCCCCTTCAAGTACTGGAAGGCTGCAACAAGGTCTCCCCACAGCCTTCTCTTCTCTTCTCCAGGCTGAACAACCCCAACTTGCTCAGCCTGTCTTCATAGGAGAGGTGCTCCAGCCCTCAAATAATTTTTGTGGCCCTCCTCTGGACCCGTTCCAACAGTTCCATCTCCTTCTTGTGCTGAGGACTCCAGACCTGGACACAGTATTCCAGGTGGGGTCTCACCAGAGTGTAGCAGAGGGGCAGAATCACCTCCCTTGACCTGCTGGCCACGCTTCTTTTGATGCAGCCCACGATACGCTTGGCCTTTTTGGCCAAAAGTGCAAATTCTTGGCTCATGTCCAGTTTTTCACCAGTACCCCCAAGTCCTTCTCTGCAGGTCTGCTCTCAATCCCTTCATCCCCCAGCCTGTATTGATACTGGGAGTTGCTCTGAACTAGGTACAGGACCTTGCACTTGGCCTTGTTGAACCTCATGATGTTCTCGCAGGCCCACCTCTCCAGCTTGTCCAAGTCTCTCTGGATGACATCCCATCCTTCTGGTGTGTCAACTGCACTGCTCAGCTTGGTGTCATCAGCAAACCTGCTGAGGGTGCACTCAATCCCACTCCCTATGTCATTGATGAAGATATTAAACAGTACGCTTTCTTTGTCTTTTCTTTTCTGGTCAATGTACCTGAGGAAGCCGCTCTTGTAATTCTTTGCATCCCTTGCCAAATTAAGCGTCAGCCATGCCTTGGCCCTTGGGCTGTATGGAATGCGTCCTTAAAGATCTGCCAGCTCTCTTCTGTTCCCTTGCCCCTGAGGATCATTTTCCAGGGCGTCCTGCTGACTAACTCCTTGAAGAGCTGGATTCCACTTTTCTAAAATTTAGGGTCCTGACTATACTCCTGTATTTTCCTATATCCTTCAGGAGTGTGAACTCCACCAATGTATTATCTCTGCAGCCCAGGCTGCCTCCAATCTTGGCAGCACTGATAAGCTTACTTGCACTGGTGACCATCAAGTCAAGTATTGCATCCCCTTGAGTAGGGCTGTCTATTATCTGGCCCAAAAAGTTATCCACAACACATTCTAGGAATCTCCTGGATTGCCTAGAGCTCACCGTCCTACTTTTCCAGCAGATGTTGGGGTGGTTGAAGTCCCCAAGTAGGACGAGAGCCTGCGAGCTCAGGCTTGATCAGGTGGCCTGTAGTAGACACTAATCACATGGTTCCCTTTGTTGCCTTGGTCTCTGGTTCTTACCCATAAGCTTTCAACCTGTCAGTGGTTATTCTTTAGGGACAGCTTTTCACACTGTATTGACTTTTTGATGTAGAGAGCAATGCCTCCAAGCCTGCTTCCTCACTTGCCCCTTCTGAACAGTCTGTAGCCATCAATAGCCACATTCCAGTCATGGGATTCACCCCACCAAGTTTCAGTAATAGCAGCTAGGTCGTACCTTTCTAGCAGCATGGTAGTTTCCAACTCCCTGTGTTTGTTTCCCGTGATGCATGTGTTAGTGTAGAGGCTTAAAACATTGTCCTACTGTGCCAGGTTCCCTGAACTCTCATGGCTGTACAGAAATGTCTAGGGAGAAAGTCTGGCCAGGCATAGAATGACTCACAGAGTCTGGTTTTCTTTTAGTTTATTTTAATTTTCTTTCTGTGGACCTTTGACTTCTCTGCACTTTGCCTTTGACAGTAACAGATACGATCCTGCACCAACTGCACAGGGAATGCATACTAAAATTTCACTCAAGTGAGGTTTAAATGCACTGTGGGACCTTGTGTGGACTGGTTATATCAGACTCAGTTTTCCCCTATAAATGGGTTTGTCTGAATTGCTTTTCTCACCCCAGACAAGTCTTTGCATCTCAAACCCAGTACATCTTTTATTGGCACAAGGGTGTTGCTCTGATTCATTGCCATAAAGGACTTGCTGACAGATGACTCCTGATGGAGTGCAAATTGAAGGCCACTGGGAAATCCCATGTTGCTGCAGCCAAACTGCCTAATCTGAGATGTAATGGATTGCCTTTCTACAGTAATGAGCAGCAAAAAAAGCTACCAGTGATCCTCACTGGTATGGCACTTCTGTTTTGATTACTTTTGGTTTTAAAAATTTTCAAGAAAGGGCATAGATCGACCTTGTAGAATCATTAAGTTGGAAAAGACCTCTAGGATCATCAAATACAACCATCAACCCAACGTCACCTTGCCTCCTAAACCATGTCCTGAAGTGCCACATCTATGTGTTTTTTTAACACCTCCAGGGATGGTGATTCCACCACCTCCCTGGGAAGCCTGTTCCAATGCCTGACCACTCCTTCAGTAAAGAAAATTCCTTAAATACCCAATCTAAACCTCCTCTGACACAACTTGAGGCCATTTCTTCCTGTCCTATCCTTAGTAACTTGGGAGAAGAAATACCCACCTCACCACAACCTCCTTTCAGGTAGTTGTAGAGAGCGATAAGGTCTCCCCTCAGCCTCCTTTTCTCCAGATTAAACAATTCCCGTTCCCTCAGTTGCTCCTCATAAGACTTGCTCTCCAGACCCTTCACCAGCTTTGTTGCCCTTCTTTGGACATGCTCCAGCACCGCAGTGTCCTTCTCGTAGTGAGGGGCCCAAAACTGATCACAATATTTGAGGTGTGGCCTCCTCAGTACCGAGTACAGGGGCACGATCACTTCCTTACTCCTGCTGGCCACACTATTCCTGACACAAGCCAGGATGCTGTTGGCCTTCTTGGCCACCTGAGTACACTGCTGGCTCATGTTCAGCCAGATGTCAACCAACAGCCCCAGGTCCTTTTCCACCGGGCATCTTTCCAGCCATTCTTCCCCAAGCCTGCAGCGCTTCATGGAGTTGTTGTGACCAAAGTGCAAGACCTGCTACTTGGCATTGTTAAACCCCAGACCTAGGCCCATCAATCCAGCCTGTACAGATCCCTCTGTAGCACCTTCCTACGCTTGAGAAGATCGACACTCCCACCCAATTTGGTGTCATCTGCAAACTTACTGTGGGTGCACTCTATCCCCTCACCTAGATCATTGATAAAGATATTAACCAAGACTAGTCCCAAATCTGGGCCTTGGGGAACCCTGCTTGTGAGTGGCCGCCAACTGGATTTAACTCCGCTCAGCACAACTCTCTGGGCATGGACATCCAGCCAGTTTTTTACCCAGCAAAGAGTATACTTGTCTAAGCCATGATCTGACCTAGATCCAACTTCCTTTTATTGACTTTAGGCTTTAAAATGATGATGTGCATCATATATATGAAGAAAATGCAACGCTAGGCCTGTTAGTCTCATATACAAGCCTAAAGGCAATAGCAGCAACAATCTCTTTTCCCAGCAAGATTTGTTACTAATTCACTGTCAAAAGTATATTCAAATGACTTTTTACAGATTTTCTGACTGTTTAGCATACTCTTTCTTCTCAGGTAAAATTCTGTCACACAGCCCAGCATCCACCTAACATTTTTTAACTTTGGTCTTTCCTCATCTAAGACATCTAAAAGAGAAAAACAGAACACCTCAAGGTTTTCTAGTACCAGAACAAACTATTTTTTAGGCTGGTTAAACTAGCACAGTAGGAGAGAGTCTAGAATTTATTTTAAGTTCTATAGTCTTTGAAAAATGTTCAGACACTTTGACAAAGTGAAAAAAAGGAAATACTTAGTAAGAGATCTTCTCTGTGACATATATCTATAGACCCAGGAACTCTTAAACAAAAGAGAAGGAAGTCTTTTGCCATATCTTTAAGCATTGACAGAGATTTTACATATTTACTTTTTTTTTTTTCATACCCAGTTCATTTCCAGAAGCAGAATTGTGTACTTATTCATCAAAATCACATAATCTGGATGATATTAAATATTTCTACAGGAACCAGTTGCAAATTAGAAGTTTGAAACAGAACATTTCTCCAAATAATTTGAAATGTACGATGTACAATGTGCAATGTTTTCCTTCATATACTTGCTGAGGTATATGTAATCATGAGCAAAAACGTGGGATCTGTGAAAAACTTCTGTAGGAAATACTAGATGTCCATAATTACTTTACAGAGAAGATGTGAATGTTTCAGAACTTCTGACCTGAGTAACTAAGGTGACTTAAACAGTCCTAAAACCTAGGTCTCATATATTTCAGTTAATCCCAGACTTGATCTATTTATGCTACTAGCTGTCAGCTAATTTCAATTACTTTATAAAGTCTTTTGTATAGGTATTTGTTAGATGATATATGATCAGTGAAATTCTCACCACAAACTTCAAAACGCTGGAGGCAGTAAAAAGATTATTAAAACCAAAAGAGTGTGCCAAGTAAAGAATACAATAGGATTGCAAACTCAGAGAAACCTTCAGAGAAAGAGGAACAAACTCCAAGGAACAGAAGAAACTATAAACTGTCAGCACCACAACAGATTATAAAGGTCCCTTTTTGCAAATGTTAAGAACAGGTGGTAGTAGGATTACAGGTCTCTTAGATTGTTAATAAATCAAAAAGCAAATGGCTATATAAATCTTGTTAGACCTTGTTCTCTGCAGTTTGCAAAGGATTATTTTATCAATTATGTCTGTAGCTCAGTTAAGTTCTGGAGAAGAAAAATGGAAAGAGCAGGTGAGTTCTGGAACTTCAGCTCAGGTTGATGTATGGTTACTTTATAGAGTAATTCATATATTAGTGAAAACACAAAGAGATTCTTGAAACACTCTTGAGACCCGAGAGACAACCATAAAATCTCCCAAAATATTTTTTAATAGTGTAAGTGGTCAAAACCAGTTCAGAATATAGTTTGTCAAAAGTCTCATTCCACAGGGAACAGCACTTTCTGTCTCAGGCTGTTGCTGTTCCTTCCTCTGCTCTGGGGTACAGCAAATAAACTGAAGGACAAGACAGAACTCATGGTGTTTAAATGGAATGTGTGATTCCTGGGGAATCCTAAGGAAACAGCAAACATGAACAGCATGAACAGACACGCACAGCTAGCTCATTCACCTTAGTCTGGGAACATTTATGAAAATTTGGATATGTACTTTCCACCATGCTGCCTGGGCTGAATTAGGAGCTGGATTCACTGTACATGCTTCCCAGAGTGAAAACCTTCTGCTTGTATCTGAGTGTCTCAATGAGATATATCTGAGAGAGAATTTTTCTGAGCCTGAGAATATTTCTGCTTGTGACAGCCTTCTGCTAATTTAGCGTAAATTAATAAAGCAATTTTTGAAAGAGAATGTTGCCTCATGTTTAGAGGTATGCATATTATTTTGAATCCCAGGATCTAAATGAAACGAATTGGGTCATTTATATTTTAATTAAATTATATCTTTCAAATATATTTTAGATAAAGAAATATGGTCTAAAAATGTTGGAACATACATAGTAAAAATAAAAAAGAAAAACATGTTGGAAGCAGAGTTCTTTCCATGGGCCAAATTCCAAGTTAACTCACAACCCTGGCCAATACCACTGAAGTTAATGGGGTTGAAAAGGGTGTAAGTTAACTCAGACTTGGCCTTGTACATTTCCAGATTTGTCCCTTGTGACTTGTCATAGAAGGAAATGATTTGATTTAAAAAAAAAAAAAATTCTGACAGCTTGAGGTAGAAGTTAATGCCTCTTTTTCTGCCAAAATTCATATAATTTTGGGTGGAAAAAATATACTTTATTGGCTATGATGAAACTAAGTGCTCACTGGATGTTATACTGAAACGACATTGTATTCTCCAGATTGCTGTACAGTTAGCATAATGATATATAACTACACATTTTTTCCCTGTTATGTATTTCCCTGCACTCTGGATGTTACATAAACACGAAGATTATTGTCTTACAATGTGAAAATCCATGTACTCTGATTGTCTTACAATCATTGTTAGCCATCCAGAGGAGAGGGACTTGTATAATTGCTACAGAGTCTCATTGGCTATACTGTGAATATGCAAATCTCCATACTCAAGCTGTTAGTATGGCTCTTGACCTAAACGTATGAAGTACACTAAATACCTGGAGGTCCTTCTGAATTCAATGGAAATTGCTTCCAACCTCAACACCTTTAAAAACCATGCCATCTGGCCTGGCTAGTTCTTACGCTTGAGGTGTAAGTGACAGAAGTGTTTGCCAGCAACAAACATGTGGCCTCTCAGTGTTGAAGAAAATAGAAAAAAATCTGGACAAACATTAAAGACATGGGGTGACAAGGAAAAGTTCAGATACAGCTGTGAAATAATGGAAAAGTAATCTGGTTTTAAATTTATACATCAAAAGAAGACTAATATTTCCCATAATATTATTATTCACTCAGTCTTTCCAGTCATTCCTGTATATTGGCAACTCTTGTGTTCCCAGAACGACAAGCATGCGTAAGTGTAGACATTTGTCCTTCTTAATCACTCTCTTGGCAGGAAGGAGGCTATCTGGTTATTTGTGGAAACTCATCTTGCTACCTCGGTTTGGGGGAGGAGAATGGGGGATGGGATGACTGGGAAGCAAGGAAAGAAAGCTCTGAGGAGAGAAATTAGAATAGAAAGCCAGATAATGGCACTCGGAATCAAAGTTTTTAAACCCTTTTATTCCCTTTGAGCAATTTGGCAAGCACTTTTGTTTGTTTCCACATTCATCTTCTTTTACTTGACATTTATATATTAAATTAAGTACTTCAGCGTAATGAGGGAAACTTGAAGGAAACTTTTTAACTCATTAATAACCATAACCTTATCTGAACAAACATTTCTCTAGCTTTTAACCTTTAAATATATTAGGCCTATGCCCTATTACTGTTTTATAAACAGGAAGTTCTCCTGAGTAATCTGAAAAAATTATTAAAAACTCGAGCTTGTTGATAATAATTACGGTGTTAATCCAACTCTTTCAAAGTTTTGCAATAGATGTTAATTTAATTATATATTGCTGTGGAATTGCAGTTATATATGTTTTTGTGAATAACGTAAAATATGTATAATAATATGTATTTGAAGCTACAAAATTTATGTTTATAGCACATTTTTGTGCTTAAGAAGGGTGTTTTGATATTTCACATAGGCATGTGAAAATAGAATGCTGTATTCTCATTATGGTCAGATGAACTACGGTTCATGCTACTGAACTAACTGTCAGAAAAATAAACAGATATCGTGATTAAAAAACAAAATCACACTGCATAGATGTCTTCCTGATTCTGCCATGGCGTAGCTATATAATACTAGATATTTACTAAGGCATAGTTTTGTAAGGGTTTTTGATTACCTCACATTGTTTCATATAGAGTTTTCTCAATGAATTAAACCCTTGCAAATATCTGTGTTTATGTTTAGGAACAAGAAACTATCAAAAAGTCAGACTGTTAGGAGAGTAGATATGGCATGACAGTGATTTGTACAGTGTGAAGCAAGATGGTGCCTCAACTCTCACTGGGAAGCTGCAGAATTCAAAATAGGCTATTCAAAAAATAATGAGCGCCTCTGATTCTTTGCTTTTCCCAGAATTTCTAGGGAAGTCACCACCAGTTTTGGATGGGCAAGTGAACAGAAACTGTAGCTATAAAGACAGTCTTTTCAGCATGTTACCTATTCTTGCCCTATCTGGGGCAACAGAATAGTTTTAAACATTTAAAAGCCAACAGTGCAGATGTCTGCATGAGCAGATATATTACAGGGCCCTTCCAGAGGGGCAGCTAGGATCCACATAAAAAATGGCATCTTGTGCCTGTTTCAGCCACCAGATCCAACATTCTCTTTCCTCTGCACCAAAATTGAGAAACTCTGATTCAAAACACAAATTTTTCAGGGATGGGAAAGAGACGGATTTTCTTATGTATTTTCACTGGGCCACAATTTTCATGGCTGAATCCAGCCTTCTGATGAGTTTTGCTATTAATCCTTGATCTACTTTGAAATGGTTGATCACAGTCATAAACTTAACAACTCTGGCAATTGCTGCCAATGATTTTGTAACACCCTGAAATGAAGTAGACCACTTTTTAATAACACCTTCTAATAATTGTGTTAATGCAACTGTTAAGCACATTGAATTTCAATATAACTTCAGTTTGATCTGATAATCTGAACAAGGTGCTGGTTGGAATTTCTGATTGGTGCTTGTTTTACAGTCGCAGAATATGCCATGAGTGTTCTAGCAGAAGTATAATTTTAAACCATCTCTGAACTTCTGCGATATCCAGGTTTACATTATCTTCTTTCTGAAAATGTACATGTGGTAGTTGATTCTGCTTCTCCTTCATACTTTGCAATTATCTTTAGTTCTTTACCAATTACACTCAATCAGATGCTGTATTGACTGCAGAAGAGATTTCAAGATCTGGCTCACAGCTATTTCTCATTATTATAATCAAAAGATTATGTTGTGCGATGACGTCCATACTTGCAAATGGAGTTTGGGAAAAAGGACTTCTCATTTGTAGACAAAATTTAGTCTCATGATTTTCCATTCTCCAACATGGAATGTTGCCTTTGAATATGTATTGGTTTAGCATGGCAATGTTTTGATAACAGGGGGCTACAGGGGTGATTTCTGTGACAACCTGCTAGAAGCTTCCCCTGTGTCTGATACAGCCCGTGCCGGCTGCCTCCATGACAGACCTGCCACTGGCCAAGGCCGAGCCCATCAACATCAGTGGTAGCACCTCTGGGATAACATAGTTAAGAAGGTGAAAAAACTGCTGTGCAACAGCAGCCAGAAGAGAGGAGTGAGCATATGTGAGAGGAACAACTCTGCAGACACCAAGGTCAGTGAAGAAAGAGGGGGAGGAGGTGCTCCAGGCACCAGAGCAGAGATTGCCCTGTGCTGAGGTGAGGCAGGCTGTCCCCCTACAGCACATGGAGGTCATGGTGGAGCAGATATCCACCTGCAGCCCATGGAGGACCCCACAATGAAGCAGCTGGATGTGCTTGAAGTAAGCTGTGACCCTGTGGAAAGCCCATGCTGAAAGTAGGCTCCTGGCAGGACCTGTGGTTGTGTGGAGAGAGGAACCCACACTGGAGCAGGTTTTCTGGCAGGACTTGTGACCTCAGAAGGGACCCACACTGGAGCAGCCTGTTCCTGAAGGATTGCACCTCATGGAAAGGACCCACACTAGAGCAGTGCATGAAGAACTGCAGCCTATGGGAAGGACCCATGTTGGAGAAGTTTGTGGAGAACTGTCTCTTGTGAGAGAGCAGGGGAAGAGCATGAGGAAGGAGCAGCAGAGACAACATGTGATGAACTGACCACAACCACCATTTCCTGTCCCTCTGCACTGGTTTGTGAGGGAGGAGGTAGAGAAAATTGGTAGGAAAGTTGATTTCATGAAGAAGGGAGGGGGAGGGTGGGAAGGTGTTTATAAGATTTGGTTGTGTTTCTCACTATCCTTCTCTGATTTGATTGGTAATAAATTAGATTAATTTCCCAGAGTCAAGTCTCTTTTGCCCATCATGGTAATTGTTGAGTGTTCTCTCCCTGTACTTATCTTGACCCATGAACCTTTTGTTATATTTTTCTCCACCTGTCCAGATGAAGGGGGGAGTGATAGAGCAGTTTGGTGGGCACCTGATGTACAGCCAAGGTCAACCCACCACAGAATTAAATAATCATACCTTTACTATTATACCACATGTGCCATTCATAAAATACTGATTAGGTCCACACAGCTGCTCACTCACTCTCCCTGCAGGTGGGACAGGGGAGAGAATTAGAAGAGTAAAAGTGAGAAAACTTGTGGGTCAGGATAAAGGTAGTTTAATAGATAAAACAATAGCCACACATGCAACCAAAGCAAAACAAGGAATTATTTCACTGCTTCCCATGTTGCTAAGTGTGGTCACACTAGTCAAGGACTATTTCAGGTTCCCATGCTCTGCCAGGTGCACAAGAAGTGGGAGGGAACACAGATGGAACAGCTGACCCCAACTGATCAAAGGGATATTCCGTACCATATGACGTCATGCTCAGCATATAGAGCTGGGGGAAGAAGAAGGAAGTTGGGGACATTTGGAGTGATGGTGTTTGTCTTCCCAAGTAACTGTTATGTGTGATGGAGCCCTGCTTTCCTGGAGATGGCTGAGCACCTGCCTGCCCAAGGGAAGTATTGAATGAGTTCCTTGTTTTGCTTTGGTTGCAGGTGAGGCTTTTGCTTTACCTATTAAACTGTCTTTATCTCAGCCCACAAGTTTTCTCACTTTTCTTATTCTCTCCCCAGTCCCACCTGGGGGGAGTGAGCAAATGGCTGAGTGGTGTTTGGCTGCTGACTGGGGCTAAACCACAACAATTATCAACACTGTTTTTAGAACAAATCCAAAGCACAGCCCCATAGTAGCTACTCTTAAGAAAACTAACTCTATCCCAGCTGAAACCAGGACAAATGCCCATGTTTTTGATGAATCAGTATACGTCACTGTTCATCTGTTGTTATCATTCAAACATTTACCACAAGATTTTTTTCAGTTTCCCCCTGTATGTTTCTGCATTCTGAAGTTGGAATGAAGAATCTGTAATTTTATTACTTCCCTTTAGTCTTTTTTTTGTAAAGACAGGAACCACATTTGTTTTTCTTCAGACTTCAACCCTTTCAGTCTTTACACATTCTCAACATAATCTTTAATGGCTTTAGCATCACCCAGTTCACTAAATACTGTATGAAAAAATTAATGACTACTTCCTAATTATCTCAGTTTTTTACTTAATGAATTCTGCTAGCTCTCGTACAAATGTCACAAAAGCAGTATACGTATGCATATGCTTATCTTGAATTTTGCAGGGCTGCCTCATGAAAATTATATGGTACATAATAAGACAGTGATTCTGCAGTTTGAAAAGCTTCAGTACAGATTCTTTTTAATTGAATATTGACTGACAATGACGTTGTGTCCCTTTCTTCCTGTTTCATTCTCCAATGTACCCATGTATCTATAAAAACTATGTAAAACTTTGAAAGGCATGCAATAAAAGATTTATTCAACAATATCTTAGTCTGTGCAGTGATTTTCTGTTAAGTGGGTCATTATAACACATTCATTTTGCAGGAATATTGCAGATGTTTGTCATCAAGGTGACTACTAAAAGGGTACAAAAAACATGGCATGTGATGTATGCAGAGCTGGAGAAGAGTAAAATAGCCTGAATGTGAAAAACATGTGAAAGATAAAAGATAAAACAATTGTTCACTGCCTAAGATTATATTCCTCACATATGCAAACAGAGAGAACATGTCCGTGTGTAAAATCCATGTAAGAAATTTCAGAACCACATGAAATCAGGTATTCATCATGTACCTTGGACTTGCTAATCTGTCCTCTGCTCACTAATCCAGCTCTTCTAGGATTCATTGTGACATTCTAAGCCCCTAAGTACCCTCAAACAGCTGTCACTCTTTAAATAAAATTCCTAGAGGAATGTTTTCCTTCCTGCAATGAAATTACACTGGGCTGCACCCAGGTTGGACAAAACTTAGTCCTGGACCAGAAACAAATTTAGGTTCCAATATTCGTGATTTCTCATGGCTAGTGTAGGAGTTTTATGTACTTGGAAAGCTAAGTATCACAGCTCTTCAAATAATGTCAGTTCCATGAATAAATGTAAACACCTAAAATGCTATGTTATGTTTTCAGATACAATCTTCACCCTATTAATCTGTCTTTTCATAAGTAGCAAAATATGTACCCAGTTGGGAAAATAAAACCAAAAATTATTTTAAATATATGGTGGGAAGAAGAGAAAGAATGAGATCATGGCAGATTTCTCTGATCTAGATACTTTTCTATTGCCATTAGTTAATAAATAACAAATTATTTTACTTTTATTAATATCTTTGAGGTCCTTGGTCTACATACATCTACACTGAATTTATTGTCAGATGATATCATCCCTGTGTTAGGAAGACCAAGCTCTGGAATAAGTTTGAGAAAATAAACTCAGTTTGGATATATTGAAGAAGTCTTTTCTGCCAAACTAGTTACACCTAAGGCAAGCAGATATGGCAGAATTCTCTTTCAGCCTTTCTATAGATCAGTATGTGGTATAATATTGCTCTTTCTGCACTATGTATGAAGAAAAGGAGAATGTATTTGATTTGACTATTAGCTATCAGTTTTAAGTAAAGTAACTGTTTTGTGGGTTTCAGGTCTGTGCCAAAATGAAAAGAAATGAGAAAAAAATGTCGTGGTTCTTCACAATAGGAATGAAGAATGGCAACAACAAAAAAAATTACCTACCACAAGTCAGTACAGCAAAGCCATGACAGGCCTCTGTTTTAGCTGAAAGGTAGTGCAACCTTTGCTAGATGTGTGCATGGTAAAAGGAGAGAAAAAACATTAGCCAGCCCAACATAAATTAGGAAATATGCTGTGGTTACAGCTGCTGCTTCTCTGAGGAAATACCTGGCTCAAACAACAAGAGAATCACAATATTATGGTGAAAATTATATAAGTCCCATTGACTTTGGAGTTGAAATATAAACTTTAGATTGTAAATAAGGCTCACTGGTATTTAACATCACAAAGAACTGGTATGGTTCTCTTTAACCTGTGCATAAAATCCACTGTGCATTGGAAAATTTACCTTTCGAATTTGCTGATAAATTAATTTCCCCATTGTTTAAGAATTGTGCTATAAGAAGACAAGTCGATTCTAGTCCAGCCATGCTATCATTTGTATTAGTATTATCTGACCTATGTGGTCATAGCTATAGTCCAAGCTACACTTAACATCAGACTAAGCAATGGGAAAACACAAAATTATATGAAGTCCCCAGCCCACAGATCTTGAATTTCCATTTTTCAAACACCATGCACATTTACAGGGTTAAAGAAATAAGTATTACCTTTTCCTCAGTATCTTATTAATATCTTCTTTTTCCCCTCTCTTACACTGGTAGATTTTCTAGCTTTTAACAACACATTGCCAAGCAATAACCTTGGAATTATATTTGTCTAATATAGAGCAGAAGTTTTGCTGATATTCCATATTAATGCTTTCCAACCACTTACTTTCTGTAACACCACAGTAAACTGCTACATAAAAGGTATGCAAGGGAATTCAGCAGCACACAGCATAAATTCTGTATTAGTTTTTTTCTTCAGGTTTCAATGTCTCCAAGCACATCTCCAAACCCAACCCTAGTATTTATCCAAAAGAATTATATGTATCTGAAAATACTGAGATGAATAAGTTTCTCTCAAGATATCAGGAAACCTATTTTGTTAAAAAGAAATGGATACTCATCTTGCAAGGTCTTGATTTTAAGACCTGAAGCAAGTGAAATGTACATGCCCTTGGTAACTCACAGGATTATCTCACAGAAGTTTCTTTCGTTAGCTGTTTCCAAGTTGCGGAATAGGACATCATCTGAGCAGCAGAACCTTTATTTCAGTAGATTTCAGTTCCTTATTCAAGGGATGGGACTATAAAGACTTGTGTTAGAAGGTCTTCTGGTTAAAAAAATATTGTGCAATTTTGCTAAAAATATGGTTTTTTCATTTTAAAAGAATAAATAATTTTTCACTGACCATTTCTTGGGAGCCTCATAGTTTGTCTACGTCGTGTTTTGAACTCCTCTATATGTCCATAGGAACCTTGTTTGTAACATAGCTGTGACATCTGACTGGGCTATTTAGAAATAGGATAGGGATTTCACTGTGCTATATTGAGTGTTTTGAATATGTATGCATCCTTATCTACTCAGATGATATGAAGAACAGTTTCTAAAATCAACAGATTCTGTTTGTCCATTGAAAAAGAACTAATGTAAGCCATAAGAGAAATTATTAGGCCAGATTCAAAATATACTATACCCAATATACTATAGTATAGAATATACTATACTATATTCAAAATATAGTATACCCCATACTGCTATGCTAATAATGGTAATAAAGAAATGAACTATATTTTAATTTTCTTTAATAGAATATATGTGCCTCTGATGAACAGGTGAACTGAATATTGAAAGGATGTTTAACAACATTCATTAGCACTATTTACATGGGCAAATACTATACATCATTGAAAAATGGAAATTAAAAGTTAATTTTCAGAGTTACATGGATGAAATTAAATTATAATTTGATCACACTAGTTGAAGTTTTCCTTTTCTTTCAGAATATGACAGAAAATGTATCAAGTGACACTTGCATGTTCATATGTTAGCTAAGTCTGTCTCAGGAACTCTTATTAACCATTACAAGTGTGTGATTGATAAATTGATAACTCTTGACTCTGTATCTCCTGAGCACGTATTTTTATACTTTATAATTTCCTTCAAATTTCCTCAGAAGACAAAACTTGTATTCTCTCACCCTGCCAATGTCAGGGTTCAGTAAAGTAGGTCACTTAATTTAGCACAGTGCTCTGAGATGGTCACCCAATATATTTATGTATTTGGACACTTTATCTCCACTCTTTACAGCCAAACAGAACATAAAGATCTCACACCATCAAACAAAACTTTGAGGTACTCAGTTTCCTTGTTTGTTACAAAAACAACAGTTTCTACAGAATGATTTCAAATGCTGTTGCCATAGACACTGGAATATAACAAAAATGGAACACTAGGCATTCCATGGTATATGGTGATTATCACAGTATAGAATTTTTCATTGGGTTTTACGTAATTTATATTTATAATTCTATTGCAGTAAATCAGTTCTATCTTGCATTTCTCTGTATCATTGTGTAAGGGTATTCAGGGTTAATCACACTTCGCAGTTTAGTTTGCCATTGTTGCTTAGTTATTTCCCGAAAGGCCTGTCTTTCAGTCAGCTATCCTCTGCTAATAGGAATTTGATCTGAGGAATCTTTTAAGCAGATAGCTATACTTCAACCAACAAATGTTTCTGAAACTTCCTTCCCATTGTCTCTTTCATGTGAAATATCTGTTTCACTTCTCAGACTTTCTTAATGAGTGCAAACAAATGCAACTCTTAAGACAAAAGCATAGTGTTTAGATGCATAAATCACATGTATCCAAAGCATGTGATTGCAGAGTTCACTTTAATCTGTGCCTTGGCACTCGGTTCTGTGGCAACTTCCCTTCCTGACTGTTCTGGTTTTGGCTGCGGTAGAGTTAATTTTCTTCATTGTAGCTGGTATGGGGCTGTGCTTTGAATCTGTGCCAAAAAAAAAAAAAAGGTGTTGATAATGCAGAGGTGTTTTAGTTGTTGCTAAGCAGTGCTTACACTGGTCAAAGACTTTTTCAGCTCCCCATGCTCTGCTGGGTGCACAAGAAGCTGGTATGGTGACACAGCCAGGACAACTGACCCAAACTGACCGAAGGGATACCCCATACCATATGACATCATGCTAGGTATATAAAGCTGGGGGAAGAAGAAAGAAGTGGACAACATTCAGAGTGATGGTGTTTGTCTTCCCAAGTAACCGTTACACGTGATGGAGCCCTGCTTTCCTGGAGATGGCTGAGCACCTGCCTGCCCATGGGAAGCAGTGAATGAATTCCTTGTTTTGCTTTGCTTGTGTGTGCAGCTTTTGCTTTACCTGTTAGACTGTCTTTACCTCAACCCATGAGTTTTACTTTTTTTTTTATTCTCTCCCCCATCCTGCCGCAGGGCAGGGTGGGCTCTGAGCAAGTGGCTGTGTAATGCTTAGTTGCTGACTGGCGCTAAATCATGACACTGACTTACCGTCCTACTGTACTTCCTTCACCATACAGGAATCAGGAACCAAACAAACCTTTCAGGTGGCAGTCTGGAAACACACAAAAGGATCACCCTTTTCAACAGGAGGCAGTTATTCTGTAAACTTTGCTGTCACAGGGTATTCAGGTAGCTCAAGGCCTCTATAGGTACAAAAAGCATTTAGATAAGTTCCCAAATGAAAAAGCTAAAGAAGGGTGTCAAGCATCACGACATAATTTCTATTTTAAAAATATCTGTGTTACAGATTACTGGAAGATGGGTAGTGTTACTGGGGCACTATCAGTATATGTTGCCTTTATTCTCCCGTTTGGCTTTAAGCATATGATATTCCCCAGTGTCAGAAACAATACATTTTAGGATCATATCTCCTGTCTGAGATTGGATCTTCAGCTGTGGAACCTTAAAAATGTAGATCTCATTGGTTGTTTTAGTATGTCCAGATTTGCCCACCTCAACATCAGCATCTCCTTTGACTAGCTTTCACTATCTATGAAACAATTTTTCTTAGCCAACTCCTTACAGTATTTTTCTTTAATACCAGTTTTAAATTTTTTTTTCATGATACCACTTGTACATTTCATTAATGTAGGAGTTTTTGTCCCACTGATTTGCAGCTCATATATTATTGATGATTCTAATGTCAATACATGCAGTACCCATTATAAGCAAGTGGACTGTTGTTGATCAGACACTGCAGTTCTTCAGATTTCTTTCAGTTTAGGAGGATATTCACAGGAAAAACGATTTTGAATACATTTGTGATTAGAGAAGAAAAATATTTCTTTATCTGCTGGGTTTTATTTTCACTTTAGCCTCTTGTGGCTGTCTATTCCCCCATGTAATATATCAGAAAACAGAGCTATCCTGTGCATCTGAAGCTTAAAAGTATCCTTGGCAAGAGTGGATCCCAGAATCAAATATTTGAAAACTGAAGTTTCACTTCTTCCCCAGTGGCTGTATGTCGACGAGTGCATTGTGATCAATTTGGATAAAGGCTCTTCAAGTAATTGTCAGTAAGATCTATGTTTAAACATTGCAATGAAACTTCCTAAGTGGGTCAGATTACAAGAGTGAACTGTCAAAGAAAGGAAGCTATAAGGTAAGCACAAATCTTTCAGTGTCTTCCATGGCCACAGGGAACGGGCACATCTGCAGGATTTCTGAAGCTGTAGTTTCTCAGTCTAGAGAGAAAGAACACATTATGCAAATGGTGGACAATTCTTAATGCCAGATTTCTTAGGACCTAGGGAGTTCATCCCTAAGAAAGCACACAGCAATGCTTCAAATATGATACTGCTGAAGACTGAAAGCTGAAGTTCTGCTGCTTTGGATGATCAATGGGGTTATACTGAACATTTTGTCAGAAGAAGCATAGATATTTTTCAAACTTTGAAAGAATTAGAATTGAGAATGTTGAAATGGTGCTTGCATTGCATACATGTACTACGCCAACTGGTGCTTGTGCTCTTCAATACTTTGTTAGTTCAAACTGGCAGTCTATCTAGCTCTAGAGACACTTTTTAGATGGATTTATGTTTTAATTACTCTCCAGGTTTACCCTCACACATTATCTTGTGTCACAGGTGCAGCACTCAATCTTGACTGAGTGTCTGTGGTTTGAATCAGATCCCATCTTGTCTCTCTCAGCTATAGCAAACTGACTCTGAGCCAATGCTCTGTGGGCAAGTGCCAAATGCCTGTTCATCACCCCTCTAAATACTGAGTAATTTGCATGACTACTGGGATGGTGAAATAATCTCAGAGGATGAGGAGCTGGCAATGTGAGGTATTTATAGATGGGCGTGATGATCGTTTTTAACAGTCTGTATGTATCTGTCCCTAGGAGAAGCCTACCCAAAAAAACCTGCTTGGATAAAAGAGACTTTGATGGCATCTGCCCAGCTTTATCACTATATGATTTTGATATGTGCAGGGAAAGCAAAGGAAAGTACAGACAAATGTCATGGGGAAGGGTGACATGAAAGCTTTGGACTACACTGGCCCTGCATTAATGGTCAGGTATTACACACCACAGGGAGAAGCAAAAAATTAGAGTTGAGTGTTAACAGTTTGACATTCTTGCAAGAAGTGTCATCTTTGGGAAAACTAATTATGAAGGTAACAACCACTAATTCACTTTAGTAATGTAGAAAATCAAAAAAGGTTGCCCAGGTTGAAGTGATCAATAAGGCCTTTGGTGACTCATGCAGACCTTCTAAATTACAAAAAAAAAAAAATAGAGAATATATGGTGCCTCAGGGTAACAAATCCATGGGTGCCCTGCACCAGGCAGAAGGCTGACCACAAGGCTGAAGCAATTCATGAGGAATCTGGTCTGCCAGCCTGGGCTTGGGAGTACCAGGTGACTGGGGTCAGGGCCTGACTTCCCTAAGTCCCTGGTGTTGGTTGTGGCTGAACTTATGGCATTGATAGTTGTGAACAGGCTTTGTACAGAGCACTCGTGTGTGTGTCTCTGAGTGGAAAAACAGAAATCACAACTGGCTTGCTATTCTGATCCTGCTTAGAGAATACATTTTAGATTGTATACCACTGAGATTTCTTGTTGCTGATTCTTCAGCCCAAATTCCTCTATGACATCTGTATCTATAACAGCCTTCGAAAAATTGCTCCATTTCAGACAGCAGAAGGCCATTATGAAGACAGATGAAAAATCAAGGATGGCCCTCTTCAAAACTACTTTTTATTTCCACTATTTTAAAAATATATCCATTCCTTCCACCTAACTAGTTCTACTACTCCCTTTCACCAAAGTAAATATACATAGTGTTCTTTTCCTTCTAGATAAAAGCCCATCTTTTTTTCTTTGCTTCCCTTCATACATCTCTTTCTACCTCTCAGGTTACATTTGAGTTTTTTCCTGAGTGGTCAATAGTTCTTTTACTTTCTGACAACTGTGACAGTGATGACAGCAAACTTACCTCGGGCTAAGGAATCTGAAAGACCTACTGATAGGACATACATTGACAACAGAGAAATCTGCCAGGCAGAATGCCAGATGTTTCCTGTTTGAGTTTGCCCTTTGTCCCAAGTAGGTGAAAAGCTCATAGTGCCTGCATCTTTGTGTCTGCCTCCTCATGATCTCACCAGATGAAATACCAAAGTGGGCTGAGGGCAGTGCAGCAGTTGAGTTGGGATGTCCAAGAATCCTCTGGGAGTGTGCAGTCCCAGAGGCTTAGCAAATGTGACTATTAGGTAGACTCAAAGAATTGAGGCATTTGAACTAAAGTGGTCAGTCTACTCTTTCTCCCATGTATATCTGAGCACTTTCTCCTACACTTGAAGTAGTCTTCTAGCATTAAATCTTTTTGTCTTTTCCTTAAAACACATTTAGCTGTTCATCTTGACTTCTGGAGAAAAGAAGAAAGAGGTAGTACTAACCTAAATTAAAAGTGTCTGATAAACAGCATCTCCTTGCTCTTTTAAAGAGGCCAAAATAATATACCTCAGAGGAGTGAACTCTTTCATTGGTGATCAAAGTACAGAAGAGAATAATGTGAATCAGATCTATCTGTGCTAACTCAAATATTAGCAGAGCTGGTGATGCCTCAACCAAGGCAAGACTTACCACATTTTTCCCTATCAAGTAAGAGCAAGGCATTTGTTCTTTATCTCATAGCAACGAGCCAAGTGTAAAAGTCTCAGTGTGATTAGCCTATTAGGCATGTGGGATTTTTTCAAATCTCACAGATGAAATTCCAGGCTGAAAATATAACCCCACAACATGTGAAGCCTTTATTTTTAATCTGTATCCAAGGCACAGTCCTGATCTAAATTGGGGTGAGCAAGATGCACAGAGATGGAGCTCTGTTACATCTCTGGACCGGGAAGGGCAACTGTGTCAGAAACACTTTAAGTGTCTTTAACTTGCCATTTTTACTTTTGACTTGCCTTTAGTGTGCATTACATCTAATTTTGTCACTGCACATCAGTGGAGGTCATCCTGTGGGAAGCATGTGGTTTGTAGAGCAGGCTAAGGAGAGCAGAACTCTGCATGCACCTGTTTTTCTGTTTCAGCCTGACTGTCTTTTTTTCCCCCAGAACTCTGGACATAACTTCCAGTTCATTAATTTCCTTGTATTTCTTATCAGTGTCCCAGTGCATGTGCATTCTACTCCATGAAAGCTGTTATTACACCTGGTCCATTCCTATTACCTAGTCACTATAAGGCTTCCTCTGAGCTTTTTAGGAATATATCAGATATCTTTTGGGTCTCCCCCTGCCAGAGATGATTTTCTCACTTGGTGACTCTGCTTTTTGATCATCCACTAACTTGTTTCAACTTGAGGAGGGCTGTAATCACACCAGCACTCTGCAAATGTAGGGGATGAACAAAATCAATTGCACAGCCCAAAATGGCAAACTATTTGTACACTGATGCAGGGCAATGATTTTGTATTCTGATGGAATGAGAGCAGCAAAATTCCGCAGTATTGATAGTAAATCTAACTGAAACATGAAGCAAAATATAAGTTTTAGAGATAGCAAAACTTTCTAGGGAAATGGAGAGTGAGCAGCAGTAGATGGAAATATTTACAAAATAATAATAAAAAAAAACATAGCAGTGGATAAAATAAGTGATGTAACAAGGAAGAAAGTAGAAAACAGTACACGAAATATGACTGAATCCCGCCCTTGCTAGAGATGTCATCCCAAGTACTTCTGAAACATCAGCTTTATTTTCTTAGGAAATAGGCAGGGGCAATGATGACTTTTTTCAGGCATACACACTGAATCCATTCCCTACCACATAAAACAGCAATTCATTTGTGCTACTGCTGTCTGTCATTGTGTTCCATTTTCTTCTTTCTTATCACCTTGCTCAAACTTGAAGGAAGCAGAAAGTTCACCTATGTCATTTGCTGGCAGCTGAAATTCTTTCTCAGTTTCTTAATGGAGGCAAGAATAGCTCCCAAGATTGAGCACTAGGTGTCCTGAGGCTTTCTTGGTTAGTAAAAGGAGATGACAAGACTGGAATGTATTAAATTTGCTGCTGTCTCCTGGGCATCGTTTATAGATTCTCCATCAACCCACAAGATCGTCTATTACTATGAACAGTGTAATTAGTTTATAATTAGAAGTTAATCACAAATCTATAAAAGAAGCTTCCAAATATTGACAATGGTTAAGAAAGTGAAATTACCATATACAGCTAATTAATTGCTGGTTTGAATTTTGTGAAAGGAAATGAATTCTTAAAACACCTTATAATCTCAGTAGCAGAAATTTTTCTTTCTTACTTTTGGCTTCAGCAATTTTTTTCATATCTCCGATGTCCTGAAGGAGATTATTAGGACAAAATATAAAAATAGTGGTTTTAGTCTAGTTCAGCTCTGTTCTGAAAAGTGTGTTAAAACAGCACTTTCTTATGCAAAAGATCAGTTCCCTCTATGTATTCCAAGCCTTCTTTCCACACTACCTTCACCTTCCAGGGGTGGCAGGGAACACCTCAGAAAGGAAGAATAGTCAAACATGCAGCATTCAGCATAAAAAAAAGGTAAAACAAAAAAGAAATTCTGTACTGTCTAATTTCATGGAAAAGGAATATTTTTTTGCTGACATTTTTCTCTTTTTGATGTTCATTACTCATGACTTACTCCTAGCAAAGGTATGCCAACTTGAGAAAGGGATTTTCACACCTCTTAAAGTGTCATTATTTATTTGCTTATTGGTATTGCCCCTACTGTCGCAGACTAAAGCTTCATTGTTTCGGACATTGTACAAACAAAAAGCAAAATGCTGGTTCTTGCCTCAACGGACTTATAATACTCAAATGGACATAGGCAGATGAGAGAATACAAGGAAACAATATCATGATAAGGATGAGTGGCAATGGTTGCAGCACATCTGCAGCCCAAAAAGTTTTGTGTTTTTTCCTGATGGGCAGGAAAAGATAAGCAAATTTGAAGTGCTTGTTGCTGAGCATAGTGGAAATATAACAAGGAAGCAGCATTACGGATGTTTATGGGAAAGCTTTGGCCCCATGTGATGAGCAGCATGGGAAAAAAAATAGGAAAATGTTTCTTTCAAAATGTAGCAACTGTGAGGTACAGATAAGTCATGGACCAGCCTGGATGAGATATGATCTACTGATCAACATATATCAATAAGGTGGTATTAGACTGTGAGAAGCACTAAGAGTGAAGACAGACCCTCATGCTTGATACTATAGATAGAAGAGAGCCAGTGAAGACGTTCAAAGAGAGAGGAGACATGAGTACATTCCTGGGCAATTTGTTCCTGCAAAAAACTCATAAGTAGCAAAAGCCACCAAAGGACTATGGTGTTTTTGTACTTGTCTTCTTCCTTCCTGATTCATGAAGGGATTGTGGAGAAGTGGGCAGCAGCTTAGAGTCCATTATTGGATCTGACAACACAAAAGAATCATTTATATGGATGAAAAATAACCAATGCAACCCTTCCTGTTTTTTCTTCCTTCTGTGTGTACGTGTGCGTGCACGCATGTCTATGTCTTTTCGTGTATGGGGGAGGGTGGCAAGTTTTTTGTTTTAACAGAGAAGTCTCTACATCAATAACTGTCAGGTTACATGGAAAATGCATGGTACAGAGAATTTCAAAGGTGTCAGTCAGGAAAACAAATGTGGAATTGTACACAATGTTATATTCACTAATAACAAGTGACGTTTTCATGGTTATTATTATTGCAGTGACTGACCACTTGTACTAAGTGCTAAGCAGCGGTATGGCCCCGTGTGCTATTATTTAGAAAGATGGTCAAAACTAGGAAATGAAAGATATTCCTTATATTGCAGCAAGCAATGTAGTAAAGAACTGCTGAAACTGTTTACAACACGAAGCTCAGCAAGTAGCTCTGCACATTGCCAATTGCATTGCAATTCCATATGTTGTACAAGGTCATACCAGATGGCACACCTGCCTAAAAAATTATTGAGGAACTATGCAGAGGATAATCTCCTAAATGAGGGGTCCCACATTCTCTGTGGAGATAGGCCTCCACCAGCTGGCATCACATCTGCTCTCTGACCATCAGAAAGTTCTGCTGAAGGACCATCTATACTTGAAGGAAGCCGCAATGGTGTCTCTGCCTACTGCAGCATGGGAGGCAGAAACAAATCCTCAGTCCACCAAAGGCCACTGAGGCCTGCTTGAACTAAGCACAAACCTTTCTGCAAGCACTCCAGAGCCCAGACGAGGACTGCAACCCTTCATTCATCTTCCTGGGCTTCCTAAAAACAGGCTGGGATTTCCCCTGATGGGAACAGAGATTGTTCACCTAAAGCAATTTAGATAAGCCAGAAATCTTAATCTTTCCATCTTCACTGATGTGACTTCCAATAAGATGTTGGTAGGAGCAGAAAATAAGAAAATTGTGAGTATCACTATTTGGAACTCATTAACTGCTTGTCCAAAATTAATTCTAGGTCTGCTAGGTTTCTCATAAGTAGTTTGGATGGTTTATTTTGCTGGTTGAAATAGTCATAGTTGCTAAGCCACTCTCCATCATGTTTGAAAAGTTATGGCACTCAGATGAGGTCCCCATTGACTGGAGAAAAGGCAATTTCACATCATTTTTTAAAAAAGTAAAAAGGACAACCCTAGGAATTACCAGCCAGTCAGCCTCACCTCAGTACCTGGTAAGATCATGGAACAAATCCTCCTGGAAGTTATGTTGAAGCATATGGAAGACAGGGGGGTGATTAGCGACAGCCAAAGTAGCTTCACAGAGGGCAGATTCTGCCTCACTAATCTAGTGGCCTTCACAAATGATGGATTGACTGCGTAAGTGGACAAGGGAAGGGCAAGTGATATAATTTACCTGGACTTCTGTAAGGTCTTTGGTCTGGTTCTCTAAAACATTCTTGCCTCTTAATTGGCAAGTGACAGATTTGGTGGATGGACTATTTTATGGATAAGGAATTGGCTGGAAGACCACATCCAAAGAGTTAGTCAATGGCTCAATGTCCAAGTGGAAACCAGTAATGAGTGGTGTCCTCAAGGGTCCATACCAGGTCAAGTATTATTTAATAACTTAATGACAGAGGCAGTGGGATTTTGTGTACCACCAAGACAGTGGACAACACCAAGCTGAGTGATGCTGCTGATATGCTAAGGGAATGCATGCTACAGGAGTGATTCTCCCTCTTTACTCTGCTTTCATGAGATGTGACCTGGAGTATTGTATCCAGCTCTGGGGTCCCCAGTACAAGACAGACATGGACCTGCTAGAGTGGATCCAGGGTAGGCGCATGAAAATGATCGGAGGGCTGGAACATCCCTCCTATGGAAGAAAAGCTGAGAGAGCTGGGGGGTTGCTTAGTCTGGAGAATGGAAGGCTCCTGGGAGAACTTATTGCAGCCTTTAAATACTTAAAGGGGCTTACAAGAAAGAGGGACAAGAACCAGGGCCTGTAGTAACAGGACAACGGGCAACAGTTTTAAACTGAAAGAAGGTAGTTTTAGAATGGATATAAGGAAGAAAGTTACTATGATGAGGGTGGTGAGACACAGGAACCTGTTGCCCAGAGAAGTTGTGGATGCCCCACCATTGGAAGTGTTCAAGGTCAGGTTGGACAGAACTATGACCAAACTGATCTAGTGAAAGTTGTCCCTGCCCATGGCAGGGAGGGTGGACTAGATGATCTTTAAAGGTCCCTTCCAATCCAAATGATTTTTTGATTCTCATATTGGCATAATAAGATCTATCCAGTGGCTCACAGCTGGGCCAGCTTCCTAGTAGTGTCCTTTTAGTCCAGGGGTAGAGGTTTTTGCTGTTATTATGCTATGTTTTTTTGCTTGTTTTTCCCAGAAGAAAAAAAAATTGGAAAAAAATTGTTAGAGACAGTGTTGCATTTTCCCAGCTTTGACACTCCTGAGTGCACACATATAATATAAAGTTATACACACAGTATAGATCACTGTGTAAATGTTTTTGATACCCAATTATAGTGCAAAGTCACTTCAGTAAGGTTCTGTTGGCCCTTAATCTGTATGATTTGCCCTCTACCAGGCTTCTATTAACTCTGTTTTGCAGAGTAGTTTCTGAGCCTGAAGCAAATTGCATGTTGAGTGGCTGTAGTGTATTAGGTACCAAAAAGTTATGTCATGGATCTAAATTTGCTGTACAATGTATTCTTCTCCTAATTGCTCCTCTTCCCTTTTCCTCAGTTCAACCCTTTTCCTTCCCTTGTGGGACTTTCTTAACAGACTGTTTATCAGCATGCATATATTTACTCCCTCTTGTTCTTTACAGTCAAACTAATACATCTCCTTGCCCTCCTCACTTTTGGGAGGCTAAAGGGTTGCCAGGAAGCTGAATATGTAAGCTCCCACCTTAACAAATCTAACATATACCAGCAAGGAGAGTCCTTTTTGATAGATCAGGCAAAATATTCTTATTAAACCAGCCTGATTCATTCCCTCCTGGCCATCTTTACTCAGTGAAGTTGTTATGTCCTGACTCCTGAGAAAAATCTGTTCAACCATTCTCCCTTACTGTGCCTTCCTGTTTCTTTCTAGTGATTATCAAAAGGAGTTTCTTGCCCTGCACTGCAGATGAAGGCAGACTGACACTTCTAAGTTAAGAAGCACCAGCAATCACTTTTCTTTACACCTCCCTGATCCCATTCCTCAAAGATTTTCTGCAGGACATGGAATTAGGCTGATTTTGAAACTGGCTTATTTTAATGCAGTATTAAAACTGATTAAAATGTTCTCCACCCCTCCCCCAGTACTATGTAGGCTGAGGAATGGACACTGCAAAATCAAGATTTCCCTCTATGGCTAGCATCAGAGACGAAGTTAGGTGTTAGCTATAGGATGACCTCCAGTCTTGCCAAAATGAATGGATAAGCAAAAACTGAAGGTTTTAATAAAGGATTTCGTGAGTGAAGGAGGTGAGAATATTGAGGGATGAGAGCCTTCTCTGTACTTGCCTTTCCCCAGAAGATGTCCTGGATTTGCCCTTGCTTTGACTGATAATGTATTCCTCCAGCAGTAGAACAGTAGAACCCACCCTTCTGTTTCCCTTCATCATACAGCTGCACATTGTGCTGATGGCTTGGGGGCCTTTGTGCATACTACTGCAAAAAGGGCTTTTGTTCAGTGTGCTGAAGATCCTCTCAATTTGACAAATATTTCCACTTTTTATTCTTTGCCCTAAAATGTGCTGTACTATTTGTCAGCATTAAACTGCATGTGGTTTTTCGGTTCTGCTGTGCCTGACTGCACTGTTACTTTGTTTATGCTAGTACTGATTGAAGTCTAGAGCTTTTTCTGAGCCTCTTGCTAATAACGCTTTCTCAGTTTGAAAGAAAGGCTTAGTTACGTGTGGAAGGCAGAGAAATCATCACCAGCATGTGCTTCCTTTGCTTGCAGATATGCTGGGTTGCTGTCATCAGATCTCATATACAAACCGTGGTCACACCTGGTAGTGACTTGGATAGGAAATGGCATCATGCATGAAAATTCAGCAAGTGAAAGTAGTGATAGAATCAGGTGACATGCTTGTTCACCTGAACATTTACTGAACAGGTGCTTCAGCATTGTTTCAGGGTCCTGAGAAAAATGTTTAAATTTAGTTCAGGAATAAAACCAAGCTCCCAACTGCTTGAGCTGATTTAAAATCCCATGACTCTTTTTGTAAGAACAAGAGCAATGCCCTAATATCTTGGCCAAATTCCAGACAGTGAAATTACATTCTGCCAATGTGAAATACACCTGTCATTTGAATTGCAAGCTATTCTGAATTTTCACTGAGACTGAGAACTCCTTTTGAGTTTTACATGCCTCAGATGGTTGCCCTGTCCACCACTGAGAAGATACAGCATTTCTGGAGTGGGACCTATAAGTAAGTCTCTCTCCAAAGCACATTGGAAAAGAAGAAATCAATTAAAGACGAAATACCATCATTATCTCCTATGGTAGCAATATTATTTTCTCAAACTTTATCAGGCCACTGACAAAATTTTATTATTGTTCTTAGTGATGTTGTTTTGAGATTCCTCACAGGAAAGGACATAACTGAAAGATAGATTAGAAAAGCAAGTAGTTGGGATAAAACTAAGCCAGAAAAAATGGTATGCACGTGTTCTGGTTTTGGCTGGGGTAGAGTGAATTTTCTTTATAGTAGCTAATATGAGGCTATGTCTTGGATTCACTCTGGGAACAGTGTTGATAATACAGGGATGTTTTGTTACTGCTGAGCAGAGCTTACACAGAGTCAAGGCCTTTTCTGCTTCTCACCCCACCCCACCAGCAAGGAGGCTGGGGGTGCATAATGAGTTGGGAGGGGACACAGCGGTAACAGCTGACCCCAACTGACCAAAGGGATATTCCGTACCATATGATGTCATGCTCAACATATAGATTTGGGGAAGAAGAAGGAAGTTGGGGACATGTTTGGAGTTACAGCTTTTGTCTTCCAAAGTAACCATTATGCACGATGGAGCCCTGCTTTCCTGGAGACGGCTGAACACCTGCCTGCCCATGGGAAGTAGTGAATGAATTCCTTGTTTTGCTTTGGTTGCAGGTGAGGCGTTTGCTTTACCTAATAAACAGCCTTCGTCTCAACCCACAAGTTTTCTCACTTTTCTTATTCTCTCCCCATCCCACCTGGGGGGAGACAGCGAATGGCTGAGTGGTGATTAGGTGCTGGCTGTGGTTAAACAATGACAGTGTGTTTGACATGGCATGCTAGCACTTTAAATGCTTTGTCTCAGGAGGAGGATAGCTATTGCATAAGAAATCTCATTTTTTTAATAGATTCTTTTTTATCGAGTTAAAATAATGAAACAGACATACGTTACCATACTGAAATTGTCTTACTTATCCATTATAATATGTCTTTATGTGACAGCTCCACCACTGCAGGGTGTGAATTGGAAGGAAGGATTCAACAGAATCTGTCCTGCCCCATTCTAGCAGCCCAAGCCCACTAAATGTGGTATCTCCAGTCTCATCAGAGACCTATGGAACAAGAAAATTCTGGGTGGACTTAAACCACAAATGATATTGAATATATTATGAATTGACCAAGAAAAATCTAATTTTCTACCATGGCAGGGGTGTAACTTACATAGGCCAGGGAAAATAAACAGCATTCACATTGTCCCGTCTAGTAATCTGCTGACCTCTTGCCAGAGAATCAAAGCTTAAGACATTTCTATTCCACTGTTAAATATTATCGTGGCACCAATGATTTTACCTCTGTTCTTTCTGGACCTAAAGCCTAACTTGTCATAAGGCTGTTTGAGAGCTTTAACTAAGGAAGATTTCCATTTACCAGAACCTTCATATACTACTGAAAATGGGTAGATGGGCAGGTATCATTAAAACCATAGCCAAAGGAATCCTGCTTATAAGCATTTTGTTAGGAGCACACATACAAAATGTTAAGGCTCAAAAAATAAAAATGGCATATGCTCTCTCCTTCCAGCAGTGTTTTGGTCACTACCGTCTGTCACTAGCAGACCTTCTGCCTTTGGGCTCAATTCTGGCAGCTGCTTTCGTTGCCCTCATCTCCTTCAAGCCCAAGTTTTTTTCTTTTCTTCTTTCTGCTTTTCTGCTAAGGGCTGAAAAGCCTCCCTGCTCCGTGATGGAGTGCCACAGGGGCAATGTGCTTAATCTGCTGCTCCCCTCCTGCCTTAGAAATTATGAACATGAGCAGTTCCCCAGGGCTTCAAAGGACAACCCTATCTGACCTTACTCTACTTCCTTCTGTGTGTGGATTCAAGGCCAAAGACAGCATTGGGTTTAGGCATTAACAGTTACTTTCCACGCCTGAGAAACAGCAGGACTAGTACGGGCACAGGAAGAGGTAGAGACATGCCAGGTGTATTGTAGCTCGTCCATCTTGCTTCTGCCTGTGCTGAATAGTCTGACTGCCTCTGGAGCCAGACCTGCCATATGGGCAACATAGCCCTCTGAGGAAGGTGCTATGCTTAACTCTGCATGCATTCCCTTAGACAAGAGCTTGCACCATCCTTAGAGTCTTTTCTGAGAGAGAGCAAATGTTCTTCACTCTCCTAGATCCAGTTTTGTAAGGGCCCTTACAACTGCTCTTTAAAAAGGCCTCCGTAGGGTCTCAAAGTTCTTGCTGAAACTGGGACAAAAGTAAAAAGAACGTTTTTACTTTGGTACCTGTGTGATTTTTGATTGGGCCAAATGGAGGTGTTGGCCTGGTGCAGAATAAATATTTTTGATCTATGGGGTTCCACTGCTTGCAGAATCTCCAGAAATTAGTTATTCTAGACTATAACAGGCAAAAAAATTGTATTTTTCTGAAGTTTAGAAAGCATTTGTTCTAAATGGAATCATAAATTTTCTTTGCAAACTTGACTTTCCTGTTCACTATATGTCTTCCTTTCTTAGTCTCTCCCATTCTTTTTCAAATGCTAGTCCACCACATGGAAAGGGCAACAAAGAAGGTTTCTACAGACACATAAGCAGCAGAGGGCATTTGAGGGAAAATATGGGACTGTTGCTGAATGGGGATCTGACATGGGAAAGCCCAAGGTACTCTCAGTTGCCTTCACCTTCATCTTTACTGGTAAGATCTGCCTTCAGGAATCCCAGAGCAAGGAGCACCTGCTTAAGGAGCATTTAAGAAAACTGGTGATAGATAAGCCCCTGGGACATGATGGAATGCACCCACAAGTGCTGAGAGACCTGGCTCATGTCACTGCAAGAACAACCTTGACCAGCTTTGAAAGTCTATGGCAATTAAGGGAGGTTCCTGAGCACTGGTATAAAACAATTGTCACTCCTGTCTTCTCAGAGGGCAAGAAGGAGGATCCTGGGAGATACAAGCCAGCCAACCCCAGCTTTCTCCCATGGAAAGTGATGATGGAATCCCCTTCAAAAACATTTGCAAACACACGAAGGACAAGGAGGTCATTTAGAGTAGTCATCAGAGATTTATGAAGGGGAAATCATGCCTGAAAAGCTCATAGACTTCTATAATGAGGTGACTGTCATGGCGGATAAGGGGAGAGCAGTGGACGCTGTTCATCTTATCTTTAGCAGGGCTTTCAACTCCATATCCCATAGCAATTTCACTGACAAACTCATGAAATGTGGGCTAGATATATGGACAGTGAGATGGACTGAAAATCAGCTGAATGGCCAGGCTTAAATGATTGTGACCAGGACACAAGGTTCAGGTGGAGGCCAGTTACTAGTGACGTACCCCACAGATAAAATCTAGGGCCAATACTGTTTAACATCTTCATTAATGACTTGGATGATGGGACAGAATGCTCCCTCAAGTGTGAGAGGAGTGGTTGATAGACCAAAAGGGTGTGCTGCCACTCAGAGGGTCCTGGACAAGCTGCAGAAATGGGCTAGCAGCAACCTCATGAAGATCAACAAGGGCAAGTGCAAAACCCTGTGTTTGGACAGATTAATTCCATGCAACAGGAGAGGCTGGGGGTTGATCATCTGAAAGGCAGTGTGGCAGAAAAGGACCTGGTTCTGGTGGACACCAATCTTACCATGAGCCAGCAGTGTGATTTTGTGGCAAAAAAAAAAGGCCAAGGGCATTGAAAGATACATGAGGCAGAGCATTGTTGGCAGGTTGAGGGAGATGATACTTCCCCTGTACTCGTGGCGTGCTGGGTCCTATGCTGGGCTCCCCAGTACAAGACAGACATCAGAAGACTGGAGTGAATCCAGCAAAGGACCACAAAGATGTTGAAGGGACAAGAGGCAATAGGCACAGGGAAAAAGACAACAAATATCATTTAAACATAGGAAAAAGGTCTTTGGTTTGTTTGGCTTTGTTGTTTGTTGTTTGGTTTTTGGGTTTTTTTTGTTTAGTTTTGTTACTGTGGGGTTGTTGAATACTGGGACAGGTTGTCCAGAGAATGTGGAGTTTCCATCCTTGGAGACATTCAAAACCCAACCAGATACAGCCCTCAGCAACCTGCTGTAGCTGACCCTGCTTGAGTGGGAAGGTTGGGCTAGATGATCTGTTGAGGTACCTCCCAACCTCAACAATCTTACTACTGTGTGATACTTAAAAACTGAGTCATAATTCTTCTCAGCCTAATTCTTTGGACAGACACTTAAGATGTAATGGGCAATAGTGTCCGATAAAACAAGTTAGAATAACCTCTGCAAAAGGATAATTTTAAATAAACTACAGGACTTAGCATCAAAATATTTATCATGTGAAATATAAAAATTTTAGGCTGGAAGTAATATGTTAGGCAGGGCTGGTCCCTGTTTGAAATCTGGCTGTTATGTTCTAAATAATTTGCAGCAAATACAGCTGACCTCATAAAGCCCTGGAAATCAAATTACTTGCAATAATTAATCTGTGAAATAAACATGAGTGTCAGGATTTCCATATCTCATCTTCTCACCCTCTTCACTTTTACCTGCCTCCTTCCCTTTGGGATGTTCAATCAACTGGGTTTTTAATATGACAAGAATTTGTAAATGATAAAATGGAACTTTGTCAAAAATAGTGTCAAGTGGCCGGACTACTCTGAGACTCTCAGTGCATTAAAATGGAATAAAAGTAACATCAAATGAAGGCGCCTGCAGGCAATGGAGTGTATATGTAACAATGTAACATAGAAAAGGACATTTGATTTAATGAGGTTTAATTTCATAAAAGTGCAAGTCATTGAATGGGAATGTCATTGAAGTAATCAGAAAGTCCTGCAACTTCCATGTTTTTGTTAAGGAGACAGCTAATTAAGTGTGAGTACCATTCTGAATAACAAAGCAAAGCACAACCTAATGTGATCAAGATCAAAACTGGGCCTGGAACTGAGCCATAAGTCTCTTGCTCTGCATGCTGCTTAACACATGCAGCAAATGTTTGTGTGGTCATACCAAACAGAGGTTATCTTGCTCTTTGCTTAAGGCTACAGTTTGTGCAGCAAAACTTGCTATTGATACTTGTTTTGAATTGTAGATGATTCTTGACTAATATAGATGAAGTTTTTATCTGGAGTAGAAATGAGGCAATTAATATACCCCATAGAAAAAATAACAATTTGTGCCTTTCCTCTTGTTTAAAAGGATGAGAAAGGTCTGTCATTCTCCAAAATTTGTTTTAATTTCTCTAGCTGTATTAACACTAGTAAGCATATGAAAAAAATTGAATGCTTTTTCTGTTCCTACATGACAAATGGGACAGTGAGATGAAGAAAATTAGTAAAGGGGCAAGAACCCATTGCAAAATGCTCCTTTCTGACAGTGACATTAGTGAAACTAACTGCAAGGGAACATGTAGGTGTTATAAGTTTCTTAGTGGGAAGTAAAACGTAGAAGGTGTTATCAGGTCTGTGTGTAGCACACCCCTCTGCAGCAGGGGTATGTCAGGAAAATTGAGAAGATACTGCTGTACTGATTGACAGTCCAGCACTGAGGGTGTTACCAATACACTGCAACTTCTCCCTCACATACAGTGGCCTGGAGCAATTTTGGCTGCTAGTGTCCTCTGGAGTCAAGGTATTTCTGGGAAGTGCTGTTAGCATAGCCTCTCCTCAATTCTCTGCCCTGCTTGTGTTTTCCAAAACTATGTGAGGGCTTTTAAAAGCTACATGCAGTTTCTTCCACAGTATTTTCTATCAAGAATGTGCTTATTAAATGCTTACTTTATGGAACATTTGTCTAAATCAAACATCCAAGAGGTTTCCTGTTCCTCAGTAAACATTTTTTCCATTTAAATTAATTTCAGGCCAAGGCAAATCCCAGGGGACAGAGCTTCCTACAGCTCCAGAGCATTTAGCAATAAATACATGAATGTGTCCTTAAAGTGGTAAAAAGCAGCAAGATTTTCCTTGGACGAAAATGTCTTTCTTAACTTCTAGAGGAGTTATGTAGATATTCTTACTCATGTTGATGGAGTCTCCCTTGAGTTTGCTGGTTTGGATTAGACAGCTTTTCAAATAGAGTTATCTATTTCAGATGAAGACTGTTTTAAAATTCACATGAACAGCCTTATAATCTTACCAGTGCTCCTTGGAGTCAGTCAGGACAAAACTGCTATGAGAAAGAGTCTGCTTTGCCCTTTGTTCTTAGCCAAATCTAAGCACAGATGAAAAAAAAAAAAAAGAAAAAAAAACACATAGGAAAAATAGTTAACGAAGAATTTGTAAAAAAACACAAAATTTACTGAGAAAAAAGCCTTTCATGCAGTCATTGCTAGTTCAAAAGACTTCACAGTTTATGTGGTATAGTTTATGTCTATTATGTTCATTACAAGGCCCTGGCAAATTATTTGTTTGAATTCATTGAATTGAACTCAGATGTTGCTGGGATTCATCTGGGCACACAGCACAGTTACCTTCTCAGTTTGCAACATGCCACAACCCTATACTAGCACCCCACGCTGTGAAAACACACCTCAGAGTGAAAGAAGAAGGGGAAATCCCAGTTACATATCCACAGATATCAAAAAGATGCAACCCAGTGAATTAGGAACTTCTCTCTGAACCTCACTTCAACTGGACTGCATGATGAAGCGCTTAACCTGCTGTGTGTTCCTATGTTCATTCTGTACCCCTTCAGGTCTGCATTTGACTCTCTGGGGCAGGTTCTTGCCATTGCTGAAGGCCTCCCTGCAGAACGTTCTGGTTTACAAATAGCAGTGGAAGCATATAAGCAAGAGCTCCTGGAAAAGCTACAGGCAGTGTTCAAACACTTAATGGAGCAAGGGTACAAACCCTGCCTGCTGAAACATGCTGAAGCATGTGCCATGTCATCTTCATTCTCGTTACACCTGAATGCTGACATATACTACCATCACATCTTCACTTTGCTGTGTGCAAAGGACTGCTAGGGATTCAATGGGAGCAGGTCTTATCAAAAGTAATACTAATTTCCCTGCATTACCAGACCCAATATCTTTGTATTTTTCTTTTTAACGTAGTTGTGTTTGTTCTTTTTCAAAAATAAAAGTACTGTACTATGTGAAATAGTTTTATCCAGGGAAAAATAGCCAAAACTACATGCAGATGGAAAGTTAAAGTGGTTTAGAATGTGTAAATATGGTCAGTTAAAGTGAAACAGAAGCAGAGTGTGGCAATTCCTTTTCTATTGGTTGATGTGATGGTGATGGATATAGACTGAAATGACAACAACAGAATAGTTACTGAAGTGGTGTCTATTTATGCCTTGAATAAAACAACTTACACTCTGCATAAGGAAATACATTTTTTCTCAGGTTGAACAATAAGCTTTTCCGCTTGTTAATACATGTGCCCGATTAAATCTTACTGCAGTCTCTGTACACAAGCCATTCATGCCAAAAATGCAGAAGACTAAGGAAATATTCAGAGTCCATTTTACAGGCAAAGAAACTAAAGCACAGGAAAGGAAAGTGATTCGTTCATTGTCCAACAGGAAACCAGTGGAATATCTGTAAAGAGCAACCTGCTTTTGAATTCCTGTCCAACTCTGTATGCTATGCTTTCCAACTAGAAGTAACAGTCATTCTTAGGAGATGCAGAGGACTGTAATGTTTGCATCAGCCTCGTGCTAGGCCTCTACATAGATCAGAACAGCACCTCAGGTGCAGAGGCCAGGGTGCTTTCCTTTAATTCAGAAGCTTTGTTGTCTTCTACTCTGCTCAAATGGTTTTGCGCAAGCTGTGTGTAAACCCCTTCACAAATAATATTAGGTTTTCACAGGCAATCTGTTAGTGGTGCTTGCCAAATGATTCAGCTGTTGTGTAGTTTAGGTAAGACAGAGTTAATAGGAAAATATAGGGAGCAAAGTTGAAAAGATTTTTAAATTTGTGTTGTCACATCTCTGCTGAATAGGAAGAACTTTCTGACAGAAAACGGTATTTCACTTGGCAATGTGACCTCTTGGTGCAAAAGTGACCAAAAAGACAATGTGGTGAGTTTGAGATGCTCTTGGAAGGACAGCACACGTTTGCTTACGTTGGAAAGACTATTGAGAAAATTATTGAGAACACTGAGATAATAGCTGCATTAAGACGTTAAGTAAAAGCAGTATAAGGGAAGAACTTATGCACTACAGCTAGTTGTAGTGGGACAGTGTATTTGTTCAAGTAAAAGAACAAACAGGGTTTGGTAAGACAGCATGAGTGCCTAAGGGGTAGGAGGCAGCAGATATTGGTATAGTGGGATCAGTGTTGAGAAGATTTACGGCAAAGGTAGGAGGGTTGTAAAAATAAATCTAAAATGTAGGAGTGGAAACTGGCATTGAAGCATGTTTCAGAACCTCTTTTACATAAATTGGAGGAGAATAGGAAAGAGTGTGAATAAAGGAAATCTAAAACTTTTATGAAAGGAGCTAGGGAAAAACAGAGGGGAAAAAATGTAATATCAATAGGAGGATTCTTTGCACTGAAAGACAGCCCACCCTCTCGCAGTGATACCAAGACAGATTCTGCTCTCAGTGCAACTGTTGTAAAGCCTGACTAAATCCATCTGTCACTTAGACTAGTGCAAATCTAAAAGAACTTGCAGAAAACACTGGAATTAATTGGGATTTACTTTGATCTATCTAAAAAGCAAGATTTTACCCTATCTTAGATCTGGCAGGCTCTTCTCTTTTATCTTCCATTTTAGATAAGTAACTCATTTACTCCATTCATTCTAGTTTCTTTGTTTTGCTTTCACTCTTCCCCCTGCCCCCCCCCGCCCCCTGCCCTCGCCCCAACCCCCCCCCCCCCCCCCCCCGCCCCTTTACTTTTTCTGTTTGCAGTGGCAGCTTACTGGAGCTCAAGCAAAAGAAACCAGGCTTTTCCCCTGTCTAGACTCTCTCTTTAAAGTGTCATGTGAAATGTTCCTGCAGCACTTTCCTAAGACCCTGATAGCTGCTGTTTATGTTGATATGATCCACTCTATAATAGGAGCTTAATATAAGTGCGCCCTTATGTTATGCTTCAAATCACACAGGTTTCAATTCACGTTCCCCCAAAAAGCAAAAATGAGATTAGCATCTAAATTGAAATTGAAGCTAAAAAAATCTGTGGAAAAAGAAGTCTAAAAAAATATCTTAGTATCAGTTTTAGGCTTCTTTTTACTCTCTATCTTTGTCACTTCCCAGAAAATAAGCCCTCAGTAATAAGCACTAAACTGTGTCTGGTCTTGCACAGGTGTGTTGAGAGATGAAAAAAGGGATAAATTTAACCCCATTTAGTTAATACCATTAACTTCAATGAACGTGTGGCTCCATCAAGAAAGTCTCAGTTCACCCTAAGTGAGGATGCAAGAGCTGCAACCCCACTATCTTTTCCTAGTTGGAGGTACAAGTAAAGTATATTTCCTAGGCAGTCACTGTTTCCACGGCCAGTGGCAGTTCCCCCTCCATGCTCCTTGGAACTTCAGGAACAATTTGGACATGCAGACATGTTTTGTTTTGGCACCTTCTATCCTAGGATTGAATAAAGGGAAACTCAAGATATTGTTGTATATCTTTAGTTTACCACCAGTTCTCATGTATATTCTTAAAACAGTGTTCAGAGTAAAGCCAAAGACATAAAGTGCTGCTCCCCACACCAAAATTGCAGTGTAGCTTCCAGCTTGCTTTGCACGTGATAAGTAAGATCTGAGTTGCTCACGGCCCCTCATTTCTCATTACCTTCAATGTGCAGGGAAGACATCAGGAAGTTTGCAACAAACTTCCACTGACAATAGATTTCCCCCTAATGAGCTTCTGAACTGGTTCCTCTCACTTGCAGGTTAAGGAGTCAGTGAGAATCCATGTGAGAAATCCTAACAAAATGGAATTACCAAAAAAGAACTGAAAATAAGACATGAATGAAAGGAAAGGATAATAAGATGAGGATGTGTAATGGCACCATCTCTTTTTTCACAATTTTGAGCATAGCCATCTGATCGTGGAAATCTGAGCATTGCATAGTTATTCATTTTGACACTAATGGAACTATTTAAAATGTATTCTAATATCTTTCTGAGGAATAATGCATTGTACTTGAAAGCAAACTTGGCATGATGAGGAAGAAGAGAAGACATACACTGCTGTGGTATCCCCTCACATATTTCTAAATAAGAAGCAACTGGAACACTTCAAAGAGCTATTGCTTGTTTCACTCACGACAAATATTGTGACACTAGAGGGGCAAGAAGTGCTTATGTGACATTGACCTTCATAACAGTACAGCAAAAACCAAGCAGTATTTGAAGGAAAAGAGTGTGTTGATATGTTTTTCTTCTACGTATGTAAAAGGCAGTCAAACAAACTCCATAAATTCTTGAAGGTGTTAGTTCAGCCACTTGCTCCACCTAGTCGAATCATCCTGTAACTAAATTCACATGAACTTCCGTAGTTTCACTTGAACAGAAATAAATCAAGTAAAACCATCAGGATTTGGCCCAGGAATATATACATCTGCTGTTATCAGATTTAGTTACTGTTATCAGTTTAAACCAGCAGGCTAACTGAGACAATTTGGAGAACGTGGTCCCACCCTCCCTATTTAAAACATCAAGATAGGCTTTTACAGGCAGGTCACAATGAGTTTGAAGTTTTAATTCCCATGGGCTACAACTAGTGCAGAAGCAAGCACTATTTTCATTTCACTTACAATGGACCAGATTTCCATAAATCTGTGCATTTATAAGACTTAAAGATACCATGACTTTATATGAAATCACAGCAATTGCACTAGCAGAAATTGAAAATGGGCATTTATACCAATTTATTAAAAGTCTGGGTTGGCAATAAAGTAAATTTTTAAACTATGTCTCAAAAATCCAAGGAGTTATGTGCTGTATTTTAGGTCAATAAAGATAATGACAGAGTTTAAAGCTGTATTACAGCTGGTTTCATAGCCAAACCTTCAGAAAATAATTGTGAGACTGACTGAACTGTGTGTTTGGACTTCTGCCTGAGAATTACTATGCTAGGAAGAACACCTTCTAGAAAACTGGGAAAATCTGGTTAGAAACACATCTCCTTAGAGTTTTGTTAGGTACTTTCAGTGTTACTATCCAGATGACAGTTCCTGATCCTGTCCTTGCTCTTCTTAATTCTCTCTACAATAGCCAGCATATACATGCACATGTATACACCCAGGTCTTCTGGACTGAGAGGTGTACCATAGTCATTCCTAAGCTATTCTTATGCTAAACAAAGATTAGAGTGTAAAATCTTTTGTTATTTTATCTACTTACACTTGTTCAGTTGGCATTTTCCTTAAAGCACGTACAGTAGTTCATATTTAAGATCATGTAAGGAAGAAAAAGAAAATGGATTTCTCACCTGATCCACAAACCTTTAGACCTGAATATTGAATAAAAAACAAGACCAAGTCAGTATGTCAAACATATGAACCCTAAACACAATATATCTCTTTTTTCTCTGCATGTGTCATTCCTGTCTGCTTGTTTCTCCAGCTTGTCCAAGTTCCTGTGAATCAGAAGCATTTTCCTACATTCTAGATAAACAGATTTACCTGAATAGCCCACCTATCAAACTTCCAATTTAGACATAATGCCAAGCTTATGTTGTCATATTGCCATGCAGAAAGTCTGCATCTTTCTTAATGTAAGATAATATAGTAGTAACTGAAGAACCACTGTCAAATTTCCCAGAACACCTCTAGGGTTTATTTTAGCTATTCCTCTAAAACCAATTTTTCTTCATTTGCTTAAAAACAGTAATTATTTCTTCTGCTTTCTAGCTGTGGTTTAACCCTAGCCAGCCACCAAGAACCCCACAGCCACTGTATTACTCCCCCATCCCCCTGCTAGGATGGGTGACAGAAAAAGAAGGGCAAAATCATAGAATCATAGAATTGTTAAGGTTGGAAGAGACCCTTAAGATCATTGAGTTCAACCACTAAACTATCACTGCCAAGTCTTCCACTAAACCATATCCTCAAGCACCACATCTACACTTCTTCTAAATACCTCCAGGGATGGAGACCCCACCACCTCCCTGGGCAGCCTGTTCCAATATTTGACAACCCTTTCGGTCAAGAAGTTTTTCCTAATATCCAACCTAAACTTCCCCTGGCGCAGTTTGAGGCCTTTTCCTTTCGTCCTATTGCTTGTTGCTAGGGAGAAGAGACCGACCCCCACCTCACTACAACCTCCTTTCAAGTAGTTGTAGAGAGCGATAAGGTCTACCCTCAGCCTCCTCTTCTTCAGACTGAACAACCCCAGCTCCTTCAACCACTCCTCATAAGACTTGTTCTCTAGACCCTTCACCAGCTTTGTTGCCCTTCTTTGGACATGCTCCAGCACCATAATGCCGTTCTTGTAGTGAGGGGCCCAAACTGCACACAGTACTCGAGGTGCGAGTACAGGGGCATGATCACTTCCTTACTCCTGCTGGCCACACTATTCCTGATACAAGTCAGGATGCTGTTGGCCTTCTTGGCCACCTGGGCACACAGCTGGCTCATGCCACTCAATGCCATGCTCTTTGGCCCAGGTGCCTATGAAGTTTCAGAAATGAGTCCTGTTGTCTGACTCAGTTCTCTCTGGAGTGCCATGTCACCATAAGAGTTGCTTTTCAAGGCCCAGGATGCCACTGGGCAGTGGCATGGGCCATGGATGTGTAGAGAGGACCCTCCGTTTGAACATCCAGCCCAGCACTGGCAGTTGGGGTGCCAGGAGCAACTGTGCTTCAGTACCCACCACTTCTGAAGCAGCTCAAACCCCTTCATATTCTGCCAGTATCTCTTTTTCAGTTGGAGTATAGCGGGCTTCGGACCCTCTGTATCCCCGACTCCAAAGCCCTAGGGGCTGACCTCGCGTGTCCCCTGGTGCTCTCTGCTAGAGACTCCAGGTAGGGCCATTCTCCCCGGCTGTGGTGTAGAGCACATTTTTTACTTCTTGTCTTGCCCAGACTGGCCCAAGAGCTACTGCATGAATTATCTCCTGTTTAATTTGCTGAAAGACTTGTTGCTACTCAGGGCCCCATTTGAAATCATTCTTCCAGGTCACTTGATAAAGAGGGGTTACAATCAGACTGTCATTTGGTATAAGCATTCTTCAAAAAACCACAACACCTAAGAAAGCTGTGTTTCCTTTTTGCTAGTTGGTGGAGACATGGCTGTTATTTTGTTGATCACATCCATCAGGATCTCACAATGTTCTATTTTGCTGTTTATTCCTAAAAACTGGATCTCATGCGTGAGTTCCTTGACCTTATTTTGTTTCACGGCAAAAACAGTTTTCAGAAGGATTTGGACTACTTCAATCCCTTTCTCAAAAACTTCTTCTGCTATATTGCCCCACATGATGATATCATCAATGTATTGTAAGTGTTCCAGAGCTCCACCCTTTTCCAGGGTGGCAAATGGTAGGGCTGTGTTTCCACCCCTGGGGCAATCAATTCCAGGTGTACTGGACACCCCTCCAGCTGAAAGCAAACTGTGGCCTGCACTCTGCTGCCAAAGGGATGGAGAAAAACACATTATCAATATCAGTTGTGGCATACCACTTGGCTGCCTTTGACTCCAATTTGTATTGAAGTTCTAGCATGTCTGACATGGTAACACTCAACGGTGGAGTGACTTCACTCAGGCCACGATAGTCTACTGTTAGCCTCCACTCTCCATTAGACTTCCGCACTGGCCATATGGGACTGTTGAAGGGTGAGGGGGTCTTACTAATGACTCCTTGGTTCTCCAGGAGGTTCATCCATTCTCATGGATGGGAATCAGGCAGTCTCGGTGCGATATTGCTACAGGTGCACCGTTGTGGCAATCAGCGTCTGTTGTTCTTTGACCCTCAGGAACCCCACAACAGAAGGGTCCTTCAAGAGACTTGGCAAGGTAGACAGCTGTTTAATTTCTTCTGTCTCCAAGGCAGCTACACCAAAATCCCACCTGTACCCTTCTGGGTCCTTGAAATACCCTCTCCTGAGGTAGTCTCTACCAAGGATGCACGGAGCCTCTGGGCCAGTCACAATGGGGTGCTTTTGCCACTCATTCCTGGTTAGGCTCACTTTGGCCTCCAATACAGTTAGCTCTTGGGATCCCCCTGTCACTCCAGCAATGCTGATGGGTTCTGCCCCTATATATCTTGAAGGCATATGGGTGCACTGTACACCAGTGTCCACTACAGCCTTATACTCATGTGGGTCAGATGTGCCAGCCCGTCGGATCCACGCAGTCCAGTAATCTTGGTTTTCCCTTTCCTCCACCTGGCTGGAGGCAGGGCCCCTCTACTCCTGATCATAGTATCCATTACTTACTTCTTGTAAATGTGAATCAAAAGTCTCTTTATTAAGAACAGAAATAAAAACAGTGCTTCCACTCCTCTATCTGGGGACCAGCTGACTGGAAATGGCAGTAACAACCTTCCTGGAAGGGCTCCCCTGAGTGATTGTTTTACCTTCCAACTCACGTTCCAATGCCTCTATGGTTGAGGTATATTTTCCATCCCACTTCCTCATGTCCTCTCCATGGTCATGCAGGTAAAACCACAGGGTGCCCTGTGGTGTGTATCCTCTCTCATAAGCAAAGGGATACTTACTCCTAATGGCTGAGGTACTGGTCCATGCATGTGGAGAGTAGGACATACCCTCTTTGAGTTGCTGGACCTCCCAGGACAGTTTCTCCACAGTGGAGATGAGGGAGAAAGAGAGATTTTCTTCATAATCCCAGAGTCTGCCATCCAGATCCCCAACAGTTGGTGCCTCTTCATCTTTCCAGGCCAGTACTGCCAATGAGTTTACATGTGATGATGGTGCACTCTGCACAAATTTTGCCACGTGGATTTTGTGCACTGGGCTTCATCTGGATCTTTGGGTGACTGCTCATTGCCCAGGTCACCATAAATCACCTCCAGCATGGCTATATCCCTAGGTACCGGGTACCTTTCTCCATTGTTGTCCATATTCCTGGGTGATTCATCTCTTCCTTGAAGGGTTACCTTTCTTTCATGCCAGACAGGAGTCGCCTCCAGAGGCTGAGGGCTTGTGCCCCTTTTCCAGTTGTTTTGTCAGTGCCCCTTTCCCTAGAAAGTGGTCCCAGTTGTTTGGCTTCGTTACCCTCTAACTCCAGGCTACTGGGATGCTTTTCTAGGGATCAGTGTGTTATCAACCTTATTCTCATTCTAAATCCAAAACACAGCAGTATACCAGCCACTGAAAAGAAAATTAACTCTATCCCAGCCAAAACCAGGACTCCTCCAATACTTGTGACAAGTTACCTAAATTAACATTTTCAAAAAATGGATATGTATGTTTAGATTAATTGGCAATTTCAAAGAATTTACCAAAAATATACCCAGAAAACTCATTGAAATAAACATGTACTTGGACAACAGGATCTGACAAATGTTTGCATACATCAGAAATAAATAAAAAAAATGTTATGTAGTCTGAAGAATTCAGTCAATGCAGAGGTTTAAGAGGTTAGCTGCAATCAGCAAACACATCTACAAGACAATATCTAGCATGGAAGAGCTATGAAAGAGAAAAGACATTTGTAACAGGAAGTTTAAGAAAGAAACATGGTGAACAAAAAATATCTGAACAGCTTATTCTGTATCTCTCAGAATGTGAATCATTTGACTAAATGGAGCTGTTTAATCCGAGTTAGTCGCTGTAGATTTCCAGTCTGATCTATGACAATGTAATCAAAATAGCTGGTGATGTCCAGAACATGAATAATCTCATCCAAAAGTAGATAAATCTAAAAAAGCCAGAACAATCAAGCCTAAAAAGCGCCTATGAAGGCATTTCTAAGTGAAGAGAACTTCACTAATTCAAAAGGGATTTTATGAGAGTGGCTCAGACATGTATGTCTACACTGTAGACATATACAGCTAGATGAGATGAATCCTGTCCTTGGGCTCTTTAACTTACATTCAGCAGCAATTTGCAGCTGAATTTCTGGATCACGGGGTCAGATTCTGCCGTGGAAAGCAACAAAGAGACGACAATATAAAATCAAACAACTCCTTCTTAAACATAAGTAAAAAGGAAAAATTCCCCCAAAATTACTGTTCTCTGACTCAGAAGTTTTGAAACTACATCATTAATTTTATAAGTAATGCCATACTAATATGACATATTTAGAAAGTTGCTGTTTCAATATTCCTTTAATACTGAGAGGTAGTCACTTTCAGCTACTTTATCATGCAATGTTAATGAGTTACAGCAACTGGGATAGCTCTTCAGGTTTTCCAGTTCTGGAAACACGTATCTGTAAACCTGGGCTTCTGATAAAATAGAAAGGCCATATAGTAGGGTAAGCAGAAGAGGGGGGAAAAAGAAATACTGTAAGGAGACTATTAATTGGAATGAACATTTACCTCTGGGCAGTCCAAATTCTAAAAATCTTAAGTTCACAGCTCAGAAGACTCAACGGTTAAAAGAGTACTGGCTAAGTTTTACACAGGTAATCTAGTGAAGCAGAATAGAAATAAAGACAGAGAGCTAAAGAGAACTGATGGGTGAACTGCTACCCACATCCTAAAGAAGAAAGGTAAACAAAATCATACACTCAGAAAGATCTCAAAGATTCTTGGAGAGCACAGATTTGTTTATGAAATTATAGTGTACTGTTGTATCTGTAGTCTACCTCACAGGAGAGCTTCTTTAAAGCTAGTCCAAATAGCAGAGGTAACATGGCCTTAGCACTACAATGGTCTGCAATGCCAAAAACCACTGCCATTGTGTGGAACCATCCTAGGATCACATTGATGGCTTGTAGACCTTTATGGCACGAGGTAACTCCCAGTGGTGGAAAACCCTTAGAAACCAGTTGTTTGTTATCTGTATATCAGTAGTCAGAGGGAGTTGCAAATTGCTACCCTCTCTAGATACAGATAATCTCAAAATTTAACTGTCAGCACCACCCTAACAGTTCCTCACTTGATATTCACATCAGCTTGTACCATGTAGTGCTTTTACTTTTCACATTTTGGTACCCTCCCTCTGTAAATCTCCAGGGGAAAAACACAGTGGTAACACTGAGCAGATTATCTCACTGACATTTGGAGCATGGAAACACTGAGTCTTTTTGAATGTACAAGGATGTAGCAACTCCCTGCTAGCTTCCCAGATGTGGTAGTGGCATAAGGAGAGCTCTGGGGGCCTCTGAGGGAATGAAAGAAACAGAGTGACCCACAGAAAATTAGGCAAGCTGAGGAGAAAATAAAAAGGTTAGGATGTTTATTTTAAAGTTGAGCCTCAGTTAGAAAATGCGAACCTCCAGGGCCTATCAGCTTGTCTGAATATAAGATTTGTGGCACTTTCTATAGGGGCATTAAGTGAATTACACAAACTGCTCATAAAAATATATCCTTCCAGTTATGGATTTTTTTTTGTTGCTATGTGTTCACTACACTCTTTATGTTGTGCCTAAAGAGAAATACAGAACAGAATGTACACATATGCACACATATTTGTGGATATGTGTATGGTGTGTGCATGTATCCCTCTATATCTATGGAAGCAAACTATAACTTATGTTTACATATTTCAAACATCTTTTTTCCTCAATAGCTAACAGAAAAGAAATCTCATTTCTTATAAAGAACACCCTTGTATCTGCGTAGTAAGATTTGCAATTTTCCTGCTGGGAAGGTTAGTAACAACTATTTAGTCAAAATTCACAATCCATTTACAAGTAAAGAAGATGACTTAGGGATAGAATATTGTCATTATATGTCAAAGAGTTCCTTGAAACTTGGTCAATTTCTTTTGAAAAATCATACTGTGCCAGGGCCTAAATTGCCAAATTAAAAATGAATATCACTAAGGTATGTATTCAGTTGTGAAAACATCCCGAATATTTGTTAATACATTTAGAAACCTATATCATCTGACTTAAATTTTATACAGCCTGTTTTTAACAATTTGAAATATATATGTGTGTTGCAGGCATAACATTACTCAACAGAAGTAATTTCTTGCTGAGAATTAATTTTTGGCTACTTTTATTTTCTATTTGTTAAAGTTGGTTTAGATGCTTAACCTAGCACGAATGGAAACATTCCCAATTTGAGTAAGAATCACTTTAGTTTTTCACTAATCAAAAAAACCTGGAATTATAATAAACACTTTGGGTCTATAGTGTCACTCATGCTTGAGATCAATGTACAGCAATCCTTACTACTGACCTTGGAGGAACTAATAGGTTTTCTCAGATTCTTACTAGAGATGAGAAAATCACACAGGTGAAGTGGATGTCTTGACTTATACCCTTCAGCCAAGCTCACAATATCCTTTTGGGTCTTTAGAAATGACTCAATAGCTTAACACCCCTGGGAGCCATAGATCAGCATCCAAGTCTGTCAGGAAAATTGAGGACAATTCTCACCATACCTTTGTAGAACAAGACTGTTTTTACAATGCCTTGTTTTTCTTTTAAGTGTAGTTACATCAAGGCAACATGATCTGCATAAGAGAATATCCCCATAACAGTTCTCAGGTGAAATGGTGGGAGGAAAGCATGGGCCCTGGCATGCTATGGAACATTTTTGAATAGGTGAGCACCACTGCTGCTCACCAAAACTAACAAAGTTACTTCAGCACTTCTTGCTTTTTCTTCCTGAGCTTTTGTCTTGCTCCACTGTAGTCTGAGACTTGTGTTCATGGCTAGCATACAGATTTGCATGTCCCCAACAAGCTTTTACTTTTGACCAGCTGCAGATAAACAGAATGCAAACATAATTTTGTTAAAAATAAATCAATAAATTATTATGGTAGTCACCTGCAGCATATCTGAGCTGCAGAAGCATGAGCAAAGATAGGTCAAGGTCAGGATTAGCACAAAGATGCAGGATTTCACTATAAAATAAACACTTGAGACCAAGGTTTCTTATTCTTCCTGGTCTCTGGAAGAGTAGGAGGGAGGACAGCAGCAGTGGAGGCAATGAGGAAAAAAGGAGAAGCTGACATGACCAAAGCACCTGAGATTGAGACGCTTTTCAGGAATGAGACTATGTACTGCTCATAGAAGGACCCCAGGTACTGGCAAACGCTTACCAAGCAGAAATGCCAATGAATACTCAGGGTCAGAAAGATTTACAAGCACTTTTTTTTAGGATAATAAGGAGTTTCAGTGAACTTGGATGATCAGTTTACGGTCTCATGAGAACCGCTCAGTGGAGAGAACAATAAACGCAAGGGTAGTTTCTTGACTCTTTTGAAATCAGTGGAAGATCTACCATTGACTTTGTGGCACCAGAACTTCTTTGCAGTGGTTGGCGTCTGAACCTGGGAGTGCCATATTACTCTTGTGTGTTTTACCCAGAAGAAAAAATATTTGAGGCCAAGAGAAGTAGATCTCTACTTGTGCTAGTACACAACCCAAAATAGAGTTATGTTTGATTGCTGACATTTACAATTGCTTTTCCTGATGTTTTCTCTGTGTATAGGATTCCATTTTTACCCTTTCCTACTCCTGGCTCTGCTGTAATGCCCTTTTGCCTGGAGGGAGGAAGAGGAACAGATGGCATGCAGCTAGGCAATTAGACAACATAGTAAAAGCAGTAAAGTTCCACATTTAACTTCTCAGGCTATCTCCTCAAGCCATTTCCCTTGTGTCTACCATGCAAAGTTAATGATTATAGAATTATTTCCGTCTATCTATCTACAGTCTTAACTGATATTAGAGTGGCCAAAGCAATTTTGATTGACATTTGCTGAGACTCATAAACTAGTTTATTCCGATCAATCATCATTGCTTGTACTGCTACAAGCATTATGTACCTCAGCCAGCGAAATGGGCCATCCACCAACTCCCAGATGTGAACTAGTAAGTGCTCAGGCCTCAGAAGCCTGGAAAGCTGGTTACAAAGCAGTATGGGCCGAACTCAGTTGAGAAAAATGAAAGGGAAGGGAATTAACATGAACAAATACAGTGTTCAAAGTAAGAAGAATCAAGGTGCTTGCACTGTAAATGAAACATCCTCTAAAACCTCACCTTAGCTACACTGATGCTTGATAACATTCTCTTCACAAAGCAAAAATAAAAGAAAGATGTTGATTTTCTGGAGTAAATTGTTATCCACTATGTTAGTGTTAAAGAACAGATTGAAGAAATTACAAAAGTAGCGTGAATAATTTTAAGTGTGCAACAGCATACCACATCAATTTAAATGACCTGGTAATTTGCCATGAACCCAGGGAATCATTCCCTGAGCTGAATTTATGTTGTGTGTTTTCAAAAAGCAGTCAAAATCCAGGATATAGTGAGGTGTTTGGAAGTAATTTCCCTTCCATTGGAAAAGACCATTACATTTTTCTGCTTTTAAAGGGCAGAATTACCAGTTTCAGTAAGGTATTTGCTAATCCTGAAGTATTTTAGGCTTAATCTTAGTTTTCCAGCTGGTTCTGAACAGTGTAATGTACCACCTTGTAAAGGTGTGTAAAAAAGATACCCAGCTGTATTATTAAACGCAGCTATTTGAGCAGAACAATCCAGTTTTACTTTGTACTTCTTGCCTTTTAAAAATCTAATTAAAGAATGTCTAGAATTCATAGGGATATCAGAAAAAGGTTTTTTGCTTTTTCTTCTTTTTTCTGTGGCCAGGCTCAAATTCACACAAAGGTGCATGTTAATGTCATACCCTGAAATGACCAACGTAAATGCGAGTACTTAACATGCACATATGTAGTGCAGCTTGTACTGAGTTTGTACTGTAGGTTCTATTGACAGTTCTGTCGGCCTTTGAAAGATTCATGCCTTCACATTTTCAGACTCTGCATTATGTATAATATTTTATAGCTGAAACCCAGGTGGGGCCACAGCACAAAATACTAAATGTGTTGTGTTCTCAGGAGTTCAGAAGCTGGAGGGGATGTCTGAGCTTTTCGTTGGTGTGGTTGTCCAATGGAGGCATTCAGCCTGCTCCAGAAGAACAACAGTTTAGTCAGGTATGGGTCCATTAACCACATCTCTTATTCTCACTCATGGTCACAGAACCTTTTTTAGCTGCTAAAACTTTTCTCAGAGACTTAAAGGGCAGAAAGCACACAATGATGTTCTCATCTGATCTCCTATATTGTGAGATTTTTCCCAAAGGTTTATCTTCCAGAAAGACAGCCAAAGTAGAATCCACGTGGGTGTGCATTTCCCACCTCACAGCTTTTAGCTGTTTTACTAACCCTCAGTGGTAGGAACCTGGAAGTCCGTTTCTAAATAATTTCTTTCTAACACTCTGAAGATACATTATATTCCTTTTACTGTATTTCATTTTCCTGTATACACTTCCAGAAGTATTTCTTCTTAGCTAGCTGTATGAAAAAGATTCAGTTACAGCATGCAGATTTAGTCAGGAAGTTCAGATATCTACTAGTAACCTATCCTCATCTTTTACCTTTTTTTTTTTTTTTTAACATGTAAGCCTAAGTGGCAAAGGTTTTATGTTGCTACCACATGAATGTAGTGTTCAAACACATGTACAAACTGAAAAAAAAGAAAGAATGTTGAAAGATTTGGCTCAAAAGCTGTGGAGAGCATCTGCTGCTACAAAAGAGGCACTGCTGAACACATCTAGTATTAAGCGCACTGAATACCCAGCTGACTGCAGTCACTAAGGAAGTTTCCAGTTTACCACGAGCCAAGATGGGATGTAAAGAGGTTCAAGGAGTAATCACATTGATTTACAGTCAGTGAAGATATTTGCAGACAACCTGAGCAAAGATGAATCATGTCAGTCAGAATTCCAAGTTATTTGAATCTCAGGACAAAAAGACAAATATATAAGTAGTGTGAGAGTAGAAAATGGGTTTGGAGATCAGAAGACCACTGTAAAGAAAATCTGGAAACCAGCAGACCCCTACTTGTGCTCACTGTATGAAGATTATGGGTTTGTCTTACCTGCTACTCCAGTTTTCCTAGATTAGACTGTTTCTAAAAAACGTTGGGCTGTTTTTGGACTAACTCTGGCCCTGTACTCAAAAATAAATAACCATAACAGAAGCACCTACAAACAAAAAGGTGTTACCTCTGAAAAACTCTCTAGGAGAATAATATTAAAAATATGGGTGTTTGGCAGTGCTTTGGGAGCAAAGGTTGCAATCTGGATGCCCTACTTCATCGTTCAGTTTATCACAAAACATGGCTAAGCAGTAACAGAAATAAGAAATAATGTCTTTCATAATATAAGCAATAAGAAATAATGTCTTCCAGTGAGACACCATCCTTCTCACCACTGAAGGAAATACTTCATAGCTACCAGAGAGGGAATAGAAATAGACACAGAGCAGCCTCCTGCACCTCATGATGTGGGGAACAATGATTCTTTTCTTTGCACTAGCAACTGTGTTTGGAACAAGCTCAAGGTTATAAAATAATGAGCATAACAGGAACAAATATTATAAGTTGCCTTTCCTCCCACCCATCCATGAATAAATTTAAACTAAATAATAATAAAACAAACTGGCAGCTGGTGTTTTAAGCTGCCAGCTCCAAAGCCCTCATAAAATAAAACTTTCTTTCTGTTTTTTCTTCTCCTGAGTGGTTATTAATTTTTGTTTTGTGTATTTTTCAGTTACATGTTCTTGTCAGCAGACCAATGAAAAACAAAATCAGCAGTTAATGTTGCTGAGCAGCAACTGACCACACACCTGGAGTTACAAAGGCTTTGATTTTCCAAGCTCTTTCCTTTTTCTCTCCTCATCAGTGTCTGCATGTAATGGATGATGTGGCAAAAAAAACAAAGCAAAACAAAACAAAGTGAAGCAAAGCAAATCAAAGCAAAGCAAAATAAAGCAAAGCAAAACAAAACAAAACAAAACAAAAACCTCGAAGAGACAGTAAGAGAAAAAAATAACTGATGATAAAAGATGAATAAAAAAGCACATGGTAATAGCAGAAGTACCATTATTATGACCAGATTGCATCATAATCTGGTCCTTCCAATCCAGAATATAGACAGAGGAAAATTAGGAATCTTGAAAACATATCTTGCCCAATCTAATGGCTAGCAAGACCAAATACATAAGGTTAAAAAAGTGGGTGAAAAAAATGTATTGTCATATTTCCCAATTTATAAACAGGGAAAAGGGTGAAGGGGGAACAGTCTTTGGAATGGCTAAATGGTAATTGGATGCCTAACCACTGTTCTCAAAATGGAAAAATCTCCCATAGGAGTATGTATGGTTTATTCTTTGATAGTTATATGACACATCAGATTTGGCAGGAAAACTGGCTCAGATGTACCTGCCAAAAGGGGGGGGGGGCCGGTATTGTTAACTATGATCATTTTGTTGTTCTGGTTAATATCATAGCCTAATAAGCAAATGCATTGGCATGGCTGATAGACTAATGACTTTCATCCACAGCAAAAAAAATGGAAGGAATTTTTATGGCCAGCTTTTCTGGCAAAACAAATGCATTATGTAACTTCATGGCAAGTCTCTCAGGCTCCAAATCATCCATCCCCCCTCTGATACTTTCTGGTTCATCTGCTGTAAGTTTTACTAATATTGACAGAATGAAAACCAATAATTTAAGAATGTATTGTTAAAAAAAATATATCTGCAACCATCTCATGCTGCGTGACAGCTCTTTCTCAGCTGGGGCTATGTAGAACTGGAATCTAGAGAGTCCCAAGCAAGCCAAGGTGTGATTAAGTCTTGGTGTGTGTGTGAGGTAATGATAACAACAGTAGAAGAACATAGATAGTAGTGATGAAAAGGGGCTGCATTTGAAACCCATCTAGCTGACACCCTGTCACAACATGAGTCTATTTTATGTGAAAAATCTTTCATGATATCTTGCTGGTAACAGATACTGAAACCCTGATGACTGCTGTAAATGACATCCTTCCCTAAATTCTGCGGTCCTTGACTTTTCATAATTTTGACTGTCATTTACATACCTCTGTCACACTTATTTAGTGGTAGAAAATGCTTATTTTGAGTTTCAAGAAAATAAAGAATCTTCTTTACTTGGTAAATGAAGATACATTTACCTCCCTAGCAAATATATGCACATTGTTTATATTGCAGCGCTTGTATGCAAAATTATAAAAAACACAGTTTCCTTTCCCTGTTTATCCTACTATCACCTAACAGACTTGAGATCAATCAAAATAACTTTGTTTCCTCCTGAAAAATAGTTTAATTCTTCTTTGGTTAACTGACTTCACTAGTAATTAGTTAAAAAACATCTCAAGTGGAGATAACCAAATATCTTCTGTTCTTCAAATTCAATATAACAACAAGTATTCTTCTAGTGATATAGTAATAATCAAATGTTAATAAGTGTGATACAAATTATTTGGACCTAAGTGATTGTGAAGGCCTTACAAATCATTGTGTAGAAGTGAAGGTGTCTGTAAATTTGAATACCCTGTGGTCCAAAGTATTGTACTATATTTTACTATATACAGTACTTAACATGCACATATGTAGATACCATATGCTGTGAAGAGGATTAAATTATCATATTTCTCCACTTACAGAATGTGTTTACCATGGCTGTTTCATTTTCATTGTACTGAAAATGTGTCATATGGTAATTTTTTAAAAGATTTTTATGTTATTTCAGACACTGCCTATTTAACCTAAAACGTCCCTGTAGTTTGTAATAATGAGACAACACTGCATTGAATTAGCTGTAATACAAACTGGAAAAAAGGGAATTTTTGAATATATAGGTTGAAGAATCAGCTTCAAGATTAAAGAAGTTTGGAGGGGAACAAATACTTGTGCCACATGCTATCAATATTCTTCCTAACTCTTCATGGCATAGATTCCCACCCCAGTTTTCCTATTATCAATGTGATGGCTCTAACTGTGCTAGCACCATCCTATCCTCCATTTATATAAGTGACTGACCCTTACACACAGTGTTTCCTTCAGGTGCACCTCTGTTTCCTTACTATGACACTGTTCACTAGGACAACTTTGGGAAAATTTTCGGAAAGTATCACAACATTTTGGTGTGCTAGTTGATAAGAATTACTCTGTAGCACACACATGCGCACATGTATATACACATATATACCCCCACCACACCGCATATACATATATAGGTATACATCCACATATATACATACACATACATGTGTACTTAATATAAGTATCCATAAATACAGTATATCTCTATCTATTGATAGATTGATTAGTACATCAATCAGTAATTTCTATCTGTAGTGAAATAAATCTGTACGCTGCACTCAGAAAGCCTAAATTTAAACTCCTGATTGGTTTAGAAATTCTCAAAAGAATTTTCCCCTAGCTCTGCCTTTATAGGGTCAGACACGAAAAGGTATACAAAATGTTGCTGATAGTCCCTAGAACATGGAAGTGGGGTAGTCTTAGAAGGTCCAATTTATCTTTGCTTTTCCAGGAAACAAAGTGAATGCTCATCAAATAGATCCTAACCAACATGGCAAAATTCACATACTAGGGAAACTATACCTTTTTTGATTTTCTGGTTTTCATTATCAGTTTCACAATATAATTATTCATTTTTGGAATGTGGGTATGAGAGCATGCACACATGTCTTCCCCAACTACCACTACTAGGTAGGTGCATTCAACATAGTGTGATTCTTATTGCCTATGAAATGTGAATTAAAAGGCATATTTCAGCCTAAAAAGTGAGGTACAGAACATCTAAAAGAAAACACTAGCATTTCTATTACATCGTTGGTACATTTTGGTAATTTCTGGGTAATTCAGAAAGGTTTCACTGGGTTTGGTCACAGTTATGTGATCCCAGATGCGATTTTTAATGACATTGATGTGTTTAACTTTGATCTTGCTCCTCTCCTCCCCCTCGGCCTGCTGCCAGTTTTCTCTGGGAGAGGATTTAAACACTTGGCATCAGAATTCTGCACACTAAAAAAAGAACTGGATCTTCCTTAGCAGCTTCAGGTTTATTGGAGTCCTCTTTGTTCTTGTGGCCCTCACTCCAAATCCCACTGCTATACACAAAGTAAAAAGGTAAGTCATAGTACCTAGCTGTTTTCTTTTCAGTCATGTTTTCACCTTCATTCACATGCAGTGGTGGCTATGTGTTGGGAGGAAGGTGGAAATGTGTCCACTATCCATTTTAATTTCAGCACTTTTTTCTTCGTAAGATTATTTTCTTCACCTCCGCGGGTACTAAGAAGGCTAAATTCTGAATTTCTCAATTACCTGGCTATTATATTCAAAGATGAACATCAGGCTGTTTAAAAAAGAATTGGAACAGGACTCTCCATAAAAGCAGGGTTTGGGGTTTTTTTGTCTGTCTGGGATACATTGCTATACAGCTACCACATAAAAAAATCCCAATGCCCCTGTGCTTCTACAAGTGATTTGGTAGCCAGATTTTTATATACAAGAAAGGTTTATGCATTGTGAATTATGATTGGGATGTACTGACCAAGTTCTCTCTGGAAGTTTGTGAAATATTTCTCCACAGGCTGCTAACCTGAGAGAAATGTCATTATTTTTAAAATTTTTAAAATGCCAATTACTAACTCGAATATGAAAGGGGAAAAGAAAGTTCTAAATTGCAATAATTGAATGTACAGTCAGGTATTGTTGAAAGGCTGAATGCCCTTCTGTTGCCTGTTGATCCATTGACTTACTGGTATTAACTTACTGTTGCCAAGTTGACTTGCAGAATGCTAATGTTGCCTCTCCTGCTGCTCCCTCCATCTGTTGACTGCCCAGTGTTGCCCTTTTGTTTCATAATCTCCACTTTATTAAATGTTATCGTACTGAGTTATATATGACTGAACCATACAGTAAATGTTCGCTTGTTTTCCACAGCTTGTTTGGTTCAATACAGCTTTGCTTTGGGGGTTATTCTAATAGATTTTAAAGCCGTTTAGAATACAAAACATGAAGGACATTATATACATATGTGTATATACAGTTTTTTGAAGAGCTGGGATAAAAGGAAGGCAGGAAGGCAGAAAGGCAGGAAGGCAGGAAGGCAGGAAGGAAGGAAGGAAGATCATTAAACAATTCAGCAGCCCAGCAATCAAAAAATCAGGCCAATTTCCAAACATGAAACCTTTTGCATACATTCAAAGACAGTTACCTAAAACCTCAGTCACTGCAATAGTTTGAACAGATTGACACACATTGTAATATCCCCCTGTGGCTCACAAATCAGTGCTGTTTCACTCTGGGAGATAAATTCATTCCATACCTAAGGAAGTCTACCATGTTTTTAAAAGTACTTGAAAGCCCTCTTTGCTATGAGTATGGAAGCACAGCATGAAGAATGAAACATTTTGCTGATAAGAAAGATCCCTGACTACTTGGATTTTGAAGTTAAATTACGCTCACTGTTTAAGGTATTGATTTTGATTCATAAAGAGCTGTTATTTCCTTTAGGACTGAATCCAAATCCCATAAAAAGTTGAAATGTATATTATTCCCCCTTTTAAGACTTTTCAGAGCTGACACAATGGGAGTACTTCTCCTGTTGATTGTCAGGGTACTGCAGAAGAAGGGCTGTCCTGGGGTAGAGACAATCTGGAAGTCAGGGACACCCCATGCTGTTCAAGACCCTCTCTGTGGGATGCACCCCAAGGTGTCTTGGGCAGGATGAGATGAGTGGGGGTGGGGGTGGGGTGATCAGCCTCTCGACAAGGCAGGGGTGAAACAGGTCCACGGTCCGTCCAGGGAGAAGAAAAAGGAAATGCAGACAGAGACAGGGCTGGAGACATGGCTATAGTGTGGGGTGAGGGACAGTTGAGGAGACTGGGATGCAGACAAACTATCTACAGCATAGCTCAGGCAAGATTTGGGTTCTCAGGTAAGCTTAACGGAGGTCCAGGGCCATGTGAGTGTATTTGGGGTCATCTGTGACACTGCTCAGGGAAAATAAAGCAAATAGGTATGCTCAGGATCCTGTCAATGGTGGTCAAACAATATTGCAGAATTAGAGAATTGCAGAATCACAAAATTATTGAGGTTGGAAAGGACCTCTGGAGGTCATCTGGTCCACCCCTCCTGCCCAAGGCAGATCACCTAGAGCAGGTTGCCCAGGACCATGTCCAGACAGCCTCTGAGTACTTCCAAAGAAGGAGATTCCACATCCTCTCTGGGAAACCTGTGCCAGTGCTTGGCCACCCTCAGAGTGAAAAATTGTTTCTTGATATTCCTGTGTTTCAGTTTGTGCCCATTGCCTTTGGTCCTGTCACTGTGCACCACTGAAAAAAAGCTTGGCTCCATCTTCTTTGCACCCTCCCTTTGGGTATTTATAGACATTGACAAGATCCCCCTGAGACTTCTTTTCTCCAGGATTATCACTCCAAGTTCTTTCAGCCTTTCCTCATATTAGAGGTGACCTCGTCCATTAATCTTCTGCATGGCCCTTCATTGGACTCTGTCCAGTATGATCAAGTCTCTCTGGTACTGGGGAGCCCAGCATATGACACAGTACTGAAGGTGTGGCCTCACCAGTGCTGAGTAGAGGCCAAGGATCACCTCCCTCGACCTGCTGGCCAAACTTTATCTTATACAGCCCAAGATACCATTAACCTTCCTTGTGGCAGAAGCACATTGCTGCCTCAGGTTCAACATGGTGCCCACAAGGACTCACAGCTCCTTTTCTGCAAAGATGTCCCGGCTGGGTGGTCTCCAGCATGTACTGGTGCCTGGGTTGTTCCTCCCCAGGTGCAGTACTTTGCCCTTCTCCTTGCTGAACTTCATGAGGTTCCTGACAGTCCATTTCTTCAACCTATCAAGGTCCCTCTGGATGGCAGCACAACCTTCTGGCATACCAGCCACTCTTCCCAGTGAAGATGTTGAACAGAATTGGATGCAGTATTGAACTCTGGTGTAAAATTCTAGTTACTGGCCTCCAAGCAGTTTTTTTTTCACTGATCACCAACCTTGGGTCCAGATGTTCAGCAAGTTTTCAATCCACCTCATTTTTTGCTCATCCAGCCCATATACATCAACAGCTTGTCAATGAGGATCTTTTGGGAAACATTGTAAAAGACCTTACTGAATGTTAGGTAGACAGTATCCACTGCTCTCCCTCCATCTACCAGGCCAGTCATTTCATCATAGAAATTCATCAAGTTTGTCAGGCATTAATTTATCTTTGTGAATCCATGCTCACTCCTCCTGCTGTGTTTCCTGTTCATGCGCATTTTTGACAATTTTTTGACAAAGTAGTTCATCATTCTAGTTGGTTTTCTCAAGACATAATCTTCAAGAAAAACAAGATGCAAAAATGATGAAAAATTACAAAGTTTAAATTGAGATTTAAACAAAGTTTGAATTACTTCAAAGAGCTGCAGCAATAATACTGAATGATGAAGAGTGTGTGAATAAGAGGTCTTGTTTATCTACCAGATTGACAATAAAACCACTCTGGGTTACTGTGCATTGTTTTACACCTCTTTTGATTAATCTGTTCCAAGTACATTTAACACTTTCATATCTAAGTCTGAGATAATGCTTAATCAGGATTAATCTTATAAATTCTTTATTTGTCTGGACTGAGGTGTGTGCATTACTTGTAAATAACCCTTGAAAAAAATCCATGTGATCAGCTGATTTATTTAGCTGTTTAATTTGAATAGAGCTTTCTATCTTTGACAGGTTTTAGAAATAGAAGCCATTCAAATCAGTCTCTCACCTCCTTTTAGGGCTGCATTTATTGCTCTCTATCTTGAATGGATTTTACAGGAATTCTCCTGTGAACAAAATACTATTCCAGTCCCTAATTGGGTGGTGACACTAAGAATTCTTGAAAAGTACATTCATACACACCAAAATTAATACACATAGGTAGATTCACAGCTGTGTAACTGCAGGGGGAGTTAGCATCCAGTTATTTGTATTTGCAAATCAATGTTCAAATTTCATACAGGTTTGGTATGATTATCAAGTATAGGGACATTAGAAGTGTTTTAAATAACTGGATGCGTTTTTTGTTGGATAACTTCATGTGACAAAACATTCTGCCCATATGGACTTGTAATTACCACACCCACAACCAAACAATGCTAGATATAGTATCTATGCAGTATTTCTTATACAGGGCTACATCTCATTGCCATCATCAGGACACAACACCATTTGGAACTGTGTCATTTCTTCCACTGCACTTGTAGAGTTCTGTATACCTGAATACACCTGAATACCACACACACACACACACAAAATTATTAATCAAACTAAAATAGTTTTAAAGATCTGTAGCTAAGAGACAAACTGAAAACAGCTTTTATCTCTCCTCTTCTTTTTGGAACTCTAATACGATACTAATAGCCTCCTGTAATGTCCAAAGAACAGTAATGCCCCAAATGTTTGTTATCCCATGTGGGTGCATCAGTACCAACGATTTTAGCATTCTCCTTTGTGTTTCACAGTCTGAACTGACAGAAGACTTTGGAAATAAACAATTGAAAAAGGCATTCCCTAAAGGTAACTATCAAGTCCAATAAGGATCAAACAAAACGGCCCAGCTGTCAGAGTAAAATACAGCATATCCACTTAGCTCTTGAAAGGAAAAGGTAATGCTAACCAGTTGTTGGAGACAGCCCAGAGAGGTAGTGTCACAGTGACAGCTGCACAAAAGGATGCATTGCATAGTAGTGTTCAGATGAATGAATGCCAAACAACGTATAATAGCTACATAAGTAATTCTCTTCAAAGGACAAAATAAAAAGCAGAAACACACTTTGTTTAAAAGTTATCATTACAGATAGTAAAACATAGAAATGCAAAAAGCATAATTTGGAAGCTGAATGAAACACATTTGAAACACAAGCTTTGAAAATGGTCCTAGTCTGAAATGAAGATACCCTCTCCAGAAAGCATTTTAATAAGAACAAGGTCAGAACATTTGTAAGGATTAGTGTGTGTGTAGCCTTAGGCAAATGTCAAAAAAAAGGAGGTAGAGGATAGGATGGGAAATGCTTGGAGCTCAAGGGCAAGTCTAGGTCATTTGAACCACATATGAAGAGCACACATGCTTCAGAACAGAAAGAAAAAAAGGACCATGCTTCTACTGCCAGATCCTGAGAGTGGGGTAGGTCATGCTGCATGATGAAATGGTTGCCAGTGATTTCTGATGGGTTAGATAGGCCATTATCTGTTGCACAGCCTGTCTATGTTGTCTTTGGTCACAGGGGTTTCTGTAACTAGAGGATGTTAGAAGTTTATGTTGGGTTGGTTAATTGGATTGTTTCATTTGAAGTGGCACTAAAGGAAAGTCTTGCAGTGAGAGCAATTACTTGACCTTAAAGGAAGCTCAGTGCATTTAAATTTCAACACACATTACTTGATCTTGGAAATCAGACCAAAATTGTGACCAGAGCCGGTTGATTGTTGCTGTATAATCTACTGGAAGACAATGTTCAATGTTTGCTGTGAGACTCTATCCTCTCAGTGCTTTGTATTATCACCTATTAGGATGTTACAGCTATGTACCATGAATTTCTTCTGTATGTTCAACCTGTTCTGTTCCATAGCAGCTGGATCCCAGATATACAGGCTTTAGCTTGGGCAAAAGGAGACCACTCTTGCAGGAGTGTCCCAAACATTGGCTAAGCTGCACATCTCACTCACTTTTCTCACTTTGTGCATGGGGAATTTTGCTAATTCCAAGAAAAGGAGTTGAAAGGAGGAGCACACAGTATGCTTCAGACCAGTGGAGAAGAAGGGTCTTAAGTACCTTGTTGAAATTAAAAAAAAGCAATGCTGTGAAACTTAGCCACCATGCTGTTGTAAGGCAGTGTGTTTTTCTTATTCTTCCTGTGGAGAGATTTCCTACTTTGTGCAAACTAACAGTCATCTGCTCACCCACTGAGCTTGACTCATCCACCCACACCATGACACCATCCTCCGCTGTGAGGGACTCACCACAACAACAAGTTCATGTGACTAATACTTTGTGAAGGAGAGAAAGGGAGGGTGAACCAGACCAATGAGACCCTTGTAGTTCAGAGACTATGAGAGAATGACACTGCAGGTCTGGCATTCCTCTGCCTGTACAAAAAACCCAGGATATACTCCTGACTCCTGTTCAGCATTATGGATTCAGGTATTTGTCTTGGACATGGGATACTAATCATGGCTTGACGAATTTTTATTATCCCATTTTTATATATTCAAAGCATAATTCAGTTTTGGGATTCTTGGTTGTGCTACTGTTCATCTATTCTGTGTTGAAAAATTATTCATCAACAAGGTGGTGGAGTGCATGCCTGGTACTAACCTGAGAAGCTACAATTGCTACCTGTGCTCTGCCTGATCAGACATCTTATGAGGGATGACCAAACCAACAGGCTTTTGGGGTCTAATTGAGAGGTAGGGTCTTCCTCTGGGATCCATAATTTTTGACACAAAGCATTATTTGGGAGATATCAGACCCTGGTTTCTTAAGCACCAGCTAATCAAGAGGTTCATCAAGTTATCAAGAATATGACAGTCAAACACACTATCTGACCAAAGGATCTCCCTCTGACGAGCCAGGAGATAGCTGAAAGAAAATCACCGTATCCAAAAGAGCTGATATGCTGCCAAGTGGCATCCTTCCCTGTAGTGAGAATATTTGGCTCAGATGTGTGTCCTTACTTAAGCCTGATTCAGACCACAGTCCTCTATATCCCTGCCAACACCTAATCAGATGGAGGACATTATCAGAAGCATGGCATCTCTCCTCCTTCAGCTGCTCTACTTTGTACTAAAAACACTTTTGTAACTCTTTTGAAGAGGAAATCCTTGAATTTTCTCGCCAAGTTTTAATAGTGCACACAGCATAGAAATTCAGTGAACAGACCAACAAATATCCAGCGTGCCTTCTTAGCCACAGAAGTACTTCATCCTTCCATTTTCAACTTCAAGAGCTAGTGACCCAATTAAAAACTGAGCAATTATGCCACCACCTCTGTATTTAGCCAATCTGTTTATTTTCCCTGCCCTCTGATTCATTTGGCTATCATTAGTTTTCTGTTAGCAGTCCACTGGGAGCTGCCAGTCTAGACCAGTAAAAATTTAATCATTCGAACTTTGTATATACTTATTGCTTCCTACAACCAGAATAATGTATTGCTGGTATTATTGAAAGAGAGCTTTGGTTTTGTTAAGAGATTAAAGTAAAAAATGGTGCAATAAAAGCATACAAAATGTGGTCAGCTATGTGTTAAATCTGTGCAATGTCATATTCTGCTATCTCTGGATCTCAGTGTGAGAGAACAAAGGTTCTATAACTGTTTGGAAGCCCCTAAATACCTATTTCCTTTAAAAATATGTCCTCCCTTTCCTCTGTCCACTTTACAGTGGCAAGAAATACCCCACCTGTCACTGACTTCTCCTGTACTCCTCTCAAGCCTGTTGAGTCTATCAAGTGTGAACATCTGGGAATCATCATATTTTCTGCTGACCACTGAATCAGCATAAAAGGAGGACATGATGAGCTCCAGCTGTTAAGCCTCCTGCTTAGAGGATTAGAGAAATTAACCCACAGGATGTTTTACTACAGTGCCAGGAGTTATATTAAAGATACGTGTGGCATCTTCTCTACAAGGAAAAGAGAAGGGAGCTAAGAGAAAGTAAGCAGGGGTGAGCTGTGGGAATGTCATCAGTCCCTCCCCACTCCCCCACCCCACTGGTTATAACAGCAGGACTTTTACCTTCAGACCTTTCTTTAAGAATATAAACCTTCTACCTCTAATTATCTTTTGCCATGTACAGTCCAAGGAACATGGATAAATAGCAACCGAAACCATTAGCAAAAAACTTTGAGAATCATGTGCTCTGGTCTGGGTTCTTAACTCAGCTGAGACATTTACATCTTTTCTCATTGCACTTATACATTTAGGTTTCAAAGCATCAGAACAGAAAAATGTCTTATCTGTAAAAATATTTGAGAGGCAGCCACATTATTTTATTTCTGAGTCTGTACCCCTAAAAGTAAATACACCCACGCATTAAATATATAAAAAGAAAAAAAAAAAAAAAACAAAAACAAAAAAAAAGGAATGATGAGTGACATTCATGGTTACACTTATTGCCATTGTTAGTAATGTTAACAATTTTATAAAGCCTAGAGAGAAAGGGTTGAAATTTTATAAAGCCTAGAGAGAAAGGGTTTAGAAGTCTAAAAACAATCTACCTACTTAGCCACCAAGTGTTATGCTTCAATCACCCTGAATCCAGACAAAGATGAAACACAGTTACACTGAGGCAAAATTTGTCGGTTTTTTGTGGTCTTCATTATCAAGTAGGTAAGGAAGAATAATTAGAAAAAGTTCTCATTACTGACATTGTTGCAATGGAACTTTCTCCATAAGATTTTTGCCTCAGAGTATGTGGAAGATTAGGCAGGTTTAGCTGAACAAACTCCTGACCCCAGTTCTAGGGCCACAGTCGTCACCTGTAGGCATGACCTCATGTGCAGCCATGGAGTAAAGAAGGTAGCCACCCTACCTTCCCTGTCTTTGAGACAGGCTCAAATCAATCAGGGAACAGCACACCCCCCACCAACCATCCAGTGTCTGTTTCTGGGCAATGAGAAGGGGATACACTGCACACATTATTAACACTAAGATGGAGCTCCAGGAGGTGCCAGTTCTTCTGAGAGAGGTCTCCCAGGGTTACCTGGGACTGCTAAAAGTGGCTACTTACTTGCTACTTGCCCTGTGTTTTTGGCATTCACCTGTCTGAAAACACATTTGCATATCTGCATGGATTAAATGAACCATACATGCCTCTTTTATGCAAAAGCCTCTGAACAAGTATTTAGTAGTATGAAGGATCTTTATAAGGGAACAGATTGCAAGGACCATGCAGGCCTAGGCAGTGTAATTTGTAACACTTACTTGGTATAAAGGGCTTCTGCATCAGTTAGAATCAGGTCCCCTATTTGAAGGAAAAACCTTTGACACCAAATCCTGCATGATATTATCGGTGTAAGATCATAAAAGAAAAAGGTCTATATATATCAGAGAGGCAGCTGTATCCTTTTGATCCTGAGTGTGGGATGCACTCGTACTTGGACTGATGATTTCCAGTTTCACTCACTTTTCATCATGATTCTCTTGCTAACATGTTGCTTTCAGAGCTGTGGCTTTTACCCCAGCAATGAATTTTTAAAAAACAATGTTTATCACTGAGTTATTTTCCAGCTTGGTGCACAATTGTTCACAACATCTTTTCTTAATCTAGAGCACAGTAATTGTGCTCTTGGCTGCTCTGAGGGCATACTTGATATTTCTTAAATCATAACTCAGTTAAGATAGAAATTATTACCATTTCCCCATTACAGATGGTTTTAATTTCCTCCAGATACCTAATGAATAATACAGACAGTGGAGCATTTGTGATCCAGTGTTTTCAAAATATCACAAAACAGTAAGCGAGAACCTGTGCTAATCTGAATGTGCGCACTGCCACTCCCCCTTCTCGTCTTCTGGGTTTTTCTTTTTTTCTTTCAGACATTTGGTACCTATATGTTCAGCTGACATCAAATCTGCAAGGAAGATGGCAACCATGGCTCTATCAGGCAGTGACATTCCTTAGCTGGCAGATGCTGCCATTTACTGACTACATGAATTAAGCTTGGGTACCTTAGCACATTTCAAAAGAGACAGCTTTACTGAAGGTGACACACAGCTTATGGACCCAGACCTGTAAGTGTAATTGCCTTTGCTACGTACTTGTATGTGTGAAGTGCTAAGCATCCAATGCACAAAGCTGAAGCGGATGTGCAATGTCTTAGATATAAGTTAAGGTAGATATTAAATACAGTACGTGGATAATGAGTCATGTTTTCTTGGCTGCTATCAGATATTATAACACTATTCACAGTCATGACTAATAGAGAGGCTGAAACCTGTAGAGCCTTTCTTGGAAGTCTTACACTTCAAAGTATTCTGCCTATGAGACCCAAGGACCTAATATTACTTCTTAATCCATGCCTAAGCTTTCCATTCTTAGACAGTTTGATTAAAATAAATATTCTCCAGAAGTCATGGATTATTTATTTACCCTCAGCCTCACTTGCCACACCTTCCTTTTTTTTTTCCCCAGGAAGTAACAAAAAGTAGGTGGAAAAGTGAAATTCAGGAGTTAACATGTTTTGTTTTTGAAGCCAGAGAAAATGTGCCCTTCTTTTCCTTAGAATCACAGTTTGCATTGTAAATATATTTGTACCTATATATAACTAAAGCCAACATTTTAAAAGCATTCAGAGAATCTACTCATAGAAAAAACGAACTTCATACAAATTCACAAGCAAAATTCTCCATTAATATCATGCACACAAATGGTTCCAGAATATAGAATGAGAACTGTTTCAAGATGATCAGTAAAGCTATGATATACCAAAAAAATTAATTTATATACAGGATTGCATAGCTGAGAAATTCTAAGAATTTTTTCAATTTAATTAATTCAGTCGTTTTGACATGGGCAATTGTAGCAGAAGAATTAAACTGCCATTAAGACTGCTTTTAAACACATCCCAAGAATGGATTTTTTACATGTTTTATTTCAAAGACATAGTTCATTACTCATGGGCAACAAATATTTGCCTTCTGGCAACAGCAAACAGGGAGTGTGCTAATACTACTGTATTTCCTCTTTAAAATATGGTTGGAAATGGAGATGTGCAAAGGAGATGAAGTCAAAGTAAAGCTGAAAGAGTTAGAAAAGAGGAAAAATGATTAGGAAAAGATAAACAAATAAATAGCATTTCAAATATAAGTTATACAATCATACAGACTTAGCTGTTCCATAGGATGTAAATACATTGAATCCCAGTTTTTATACATTTCCCCTTGGTAAAATACTGCATTAATTAATGTGGGTTTTGAAAATACATGTAGTAAATTTTATAGTTTTTCTCCCTTTTAAAGTCTCGTGCCCCTATTCTTTTTCTTCCTTCTTCAGCAAATATAACCTAACATATTCTAGGATATAAACAGGGCTTTTTTTTGTTTTTGTTTTTGTTATTTTGCATGGAAGCAGAAAGAATGGCCTTCCATTCTGTGGCTACCTGGTGTATGTGAAATTATTATAATTGTTTTGTGACAATTTTTTCCCTTTTTTTTTAAGACTGTATCATTGCCACCATAGCATATCTTCCAAAACTAACACTGTGCACCTATGTTTTGTGATATTGTCAGTCTGCTCTGAGATATAAACATGCCCACCCCGTGAAACAGAGGGTCAAGCAAAACTTATCCCAAACACTGATGCTTGGAGCCTCAGCAAAAACAAAGATACCATCTGTAGGTTATGTAACAACTGGACGTCTTTCTTAAGCCTATGGACACAACAAGAAAAAGTATGTAAAAGTTTAGTTAGCTCATCCTATAGGTATGTTCTTTCATGCTGTTCTTACTGCAGTTTGAAGGGAAGGGAGTGGTGGGATCTCTTCTCACCCACTGAAGCAACAGTACATGAACACATGAGTTTTGTATTTTTATTTCAGTAATGATGCCTTAAAACCCTCTATTTGCAGTCTTGCTCTTCCTTTGGGCTTTTCATTCAAAGCATTTAAGCAAAAAGTAAAACTTTCTGTCACTTATCTGCCAACACCAGCCTTCCCTCCTCAATGAAATGATGTGGTTATTACTGCTGCTTTTGCACTGATATGTGCTGTCATCAGCCATGGACTGCCTGGGTAACAGTGCTGCCTAATCACTACTACTAGAGATGAATCCTTGCTGCAGAAAGCAAGTCGTTCCTCAGATGGACAGAAAAGAAGCTGATTATTTACCTTTTATCCACAATGCAGTTATAATGTGCAAGTCTTGGGCATAGAAGCCTCGGTAAAATCAGTTTAATGTAATGAAATAAACAGCAGTTTCATGCAATTTAGGAATTATTTGTCTAGGTGTTTGGGTAGATACCAGACCGTGAATTTTCATCCACATTCCTGTCTTCTTCCATGGCCTCTTACCTTGGATTATTTTTCTCCCAAAATAAACTCAGTGTTCTTTAAATTATATTTATTAAGTATAGTGCCTTAGAAATTTTCACATGACACAAGCTGAGTTTCCTGTTGCAAGGAAAACATATCTGTTTGATGTGATGCATAATAGTAAGCATCTGGAATATGGAGACAAAAATACTGCAGAAATTATATTGTGCTTGTGAAATGAAGGAAAAGCAACAACTAAAAAGCCCCTCTTCCTAATCTTTCAAACATCAAGCAGTCTGGTTCCAATTTTCTGCATTAAAGGGCCATATTTTTTTAAGCATTCATGGAAAGATGAGTGCACACATTTGTGCCTGTGTTGTGGTATAACCCCAGCCAGCAACTAAGCACCACACAGCTGCTTGCTCACCCCTCCCCCCGACTGGGACAGAGGAGAGTGTCAGAAGTGTAAAAGTGAGAAAGCTAATGGCAATAAAATTTAATAATAATAATAATAATAATAATAATAATAATAATAATAATAATAATAATAATAATAATAATAATAATAATAATAATAATAATAATAATAATAATAATAATAATAATAATAATAATAATTTACAAAGGAAGTTATGAACCATGCAATTGTTCACCACCCACTGACCGCTGCCCAGCCAGTCTCCAAGCAGTGGTCACTGCCCACCAGCCAACTCCCCCTGGCTTATATACTGACCATGATGTCATATGGTATGGAATATCTCTTTGGTCAGATGGGATCAGCTGTCCCAGCTGTGTCCCCTCCCAGCTTCTTGTGCACCTGGCAGAGCACCGGAAGCTGAAGAAGTCCTTGACTAGTGTAAGCGCTACTTAGCAACAACTAAAACATCAGTGTGTTATCAACATTGTTCTCATTCTAAATCCAAACCGCAGCACTGTACCAGCTACTAGAAAGAAAATTAACTCTATCCCGGCTGAAACCAGGACAGTATTTATCCCTTATTCTACACCATCCATGTCATACCCAGGGCATACCCTTTCCAATACATTCCAATTTATCACCACCACTTTTCCTGTCTTTTGATATATACACACAGGTATTATTCCCTTAGTCTATGGGCCACCCCTTTAAAATGTCTGTTGAGTTCAATTAGTGCATGTCTCTGGGCTCCACCTGCCATAACTGTCCCTCAGGGCAGGAAAGATGGTCTGTGTGATGTTGGAATGTTGCATGCTGAACTTCAGTTCTGGTTCCATCACCTCTGTACTTCTCCAGTTCTATCATCACTGTACTTTGCTTGCTTTCATCCAAGTTAATTCATCATTAATCTTGGTGATTCTTACTGTAATACACTGTAATACTGTTGATATGGCATATAGCCACCATAGAAGTGATTATATAGCTATTAACATCTTACAAATTAATTCATTTGCTGTTCTTACCCAAAATCAAATCCTCCTGAAGTACACATTGGTCTTCCCTGTCCTCCCACATTACCCACTAAGTGCACCCAGGTCCTTGAGAAAAGCAATCTCACGAATGGGTTTGCATTTGCCTGAAGCAGGAATAACTCAAACTGTTTTCCTCAGCATATTTTGTACATGCATTATAGGAACTTTATCCCCTCCTACAGTATGTAAAGGTTTTGATTGGGCAGGGCCAACTCGATTGACAGATTCCCCAGTGTTGACTAACCAAACCAACATTATCAACGTTATTCTCATCCTAAATCCAAAACACAGCACTATACCACCTACTAGGAAGTCAATTAACTCTACTGCAGTTGAAACCAGGACAGTGTGTCCAATTTGTTTTGGTGTTTTAAGGTCTGCAGCTCTTTGCAGATACAAAGCACAGGCACTTTTGTTCAGTCTGAAAAACCTGAGAACCTGCTAATTCATTTTTATGAATGGAAGGCTTGTAGCAAGTGAGCAATTATTGCACCAGATCTTGATTTCTAAACTCACTCTGTCTTGCAGTAATTTTTTTTTTCTGAGAAAAGCCCTTATGAAACCTCAGCAAAGATTTCAAGATTTAACTCTGTGAATTGACAAGTATATGAAAAAAATTAAAAAATAAAGGATTTCTTCTTCAGTAACTTTTAAATATTTACTTACTCAGATATTTGATACATCACAGAAACAGATTCAACATTTATTAGTTTTTAAATTTAATTATAGTTGTTAATGACTTAAGAAAAGTAGTATAATAGAATTCTAATATTAGTTTTCCTGAAATGTTGTAAGACCAGGAGTATGCATGGTGGTTTTGTAGTCATTTTTACAATGATCATGACAGCAAATTATCTAAGCTGTAGTGAAATGGCTCTCCAGGATCTCCTTGTAGTTGAGATCCATATACTTCCAGAACTGATTAATTTTCCCAGTACCTTTAAATACAGTTACTTTTCTATGTTTTATGAACACAAGACCATAAATATTTGGGCAGATATTTGTTACCAGGAAGTCCCTGAGAAGTCCTTGATCTCGTTTGTTTTGTTTTCCAAAATGTTCTTACAAAATAATTATATTGACAGGAATTAAAAAACTATCACTGGTTAGGCACCATTGGACTTGAAAATGTTTGGAGCTCTGCAAGGAGCTTATGGCTGTGGCTATCCAAGAGACAAAATGTCATCAAGCTGCTGCATGTTTGTATCCCACCATCTTGAAAAACTGTCCTGATTGGAGTGACAAGCTTAAGGCTCTCTGATTACTGTATTGCTGCTCTTAGTCTTACAAGATGTCTTGTCCAGCCAAGTCCTACAGCAGAGATCAGACATTAGTCAGCAGAGATCTGGCTGCAACTTTTGTAGCAGGATCATGCAAAGCCTTCCACAGTTGCTTAACATTAAGGAGGCAACTAATCTAGCAGTGATGTATCACATCAAGCAACATCTGCCTCAAGTCACTGAAAAGAGATTTAATGGACCCTAAAAATTTCCTAATACTCCATGTCTAGATATTTATAGTCTTATGAATAACTTCTTTTCTTTCCCTGAAAGACTCAAAGACCCTTGGAGCTCAGTTACGGTCACTACTTCATTACAGTTAATCTCATCCTGAGCAGGGAATAAATAAAGCAGCATTTGATTAAGGAAACTGGTAATACAATATTAATAACAGCAAATTCTCACCACAAGTACAGTACCCAGGGAAAGAATAAGATGCAATCTGAATGCAAAAAGTTGTTGTTTAAGGACGGTCAGGAAACAAAGTTAAGAGCTAAAATAATGATAGAGAATGGTTGTTTAATATGAACTTCACTGCCAAATGTTTGCTTTCCTAAATCAATACTTAGACACTTGAATACATTTATGACTCTCTGTTTTTCAAGAGTATTGAGGTCCTGACATTTTGCAAGACCAAGTATAGGCCATTTTATTGAGTATTTTTTTGCTCAGCTTGGGCTAAAACTTGGTCCTACGGTTATGCAAAACATTTACATTGATGAAGACGTGGTCTTAGGAAAGGAGAAGTGAGAAAGAGATTGACTTATGGTGCTCATGTTCACTGAAATGATGATCATTAGCAGTAGCGTACACAGGAGGGTGTTTCATTGCTGAAGTCTATAGTTTCTCCGGAATACTTCAGATCCTTAACGTTTCTTTAAAGAAACATTTCACTGAGGTGTGGAGCATTGACCTTTCATGGGCTGATGAATGATCACATATTAATAAAAGCAGGCCATATGCAGATTAAGAAGTAATGAAATGGGGTGCTCAAGATGCGTAGAAGGGATCTGATACTTTGTAAGGTGAACTTAACAGGACAATTACCTTGCATATCAGCATTTTCCTACAGAAATTACAGACCCAGGAGGTAAAACTACTTTGTGCCTCCTGGATGGTCCTCCTAAGCTCCGTGAGTTCATGTCACAAGATGGAAGGTGAGTTTCAGTGTACAAGTACCTCTCAGGAGCATTGCTGGACATTACCTACTGCAATGGTTCTGGATACTGCTGAGTAGCAGAGGGGCTGCACATCTCTTAGCTGCAGGCATAATTTTATCTTTTTGCTGCACAGCCTCTCACCTCTTCTGCCACCCTCTTGGGTTTCTGGTGAGTGATCCAGGGCTGACAGTCAGGTACTGGAGAGTAGATTGAGGAAGTTCATCTGTCCATTTTCTTGTCAGACACATCCTGGCACATTAGACAAAATGTGTAACACTGTGCTGCTGTCAGGTGGAGGCTCCAACTTTCCAGGCAGTGTGCCCAAGCAAAACTATTGTTAGAAGTGCTTTCATGTGAACAGAAAAAACAAGCCTGAGAAGGGTCACGAACAGTGACTGGTCTTGCTCCATCTGTCCCTACAAAGGAGGGTGAGTAAATGTGTGCCTGCCGTAGCAAAGGCTGCCCTTTCTACACTTTATAGCAAGGGCAGGATGCTGTGCTCCCATGAAGAGACCCCGAAGACACTTAACCAGGCAAATGGACAAGCTTGAGGGAAATCTGGTATTGAATAAACCATTGTGAGCTATGTTATTTGGTGCTGGTACTGCCACCAACTCAATGAAAGACCAACAGGCTTCTGTTGTCGTTTAGCTGGCAGCTCAGCCCCACACAGTCGCTCGCTCACTGCCCCACCAGTAGATGGGGGAGACAATCAGAAGGGGTTGGGATAAGAATAGTTTAATAATTAAAATTAAAAAACCCACAACAACAAAAATGCAATGGAAAGGAAAACAATGAGAGGCGCGAGACCCAGAGATGGGGGGGGGAAGGGGGGGGGGAGGGGAATGAATTGCCGAAACAAACTGCATGCGACGCAGCTGCTCACAGCTCACCGACCTGATGGCACGCCTCCCCCCTTAATACACTGGTCATGGTGTCACACGGTAAGGAATGAACATCCTGTTGGCTAGTCAGGGTCAGCTGCCCCGGCCATAGCCGCACCCCTCCCAGCCTCCCACTGACGCGACAGAGCACGGGAAGCTGGAAAGGTAGCTGCCTTTCTGTCACCACGACAGTGAAGAGAATTAATGCCTTCTCAGCCAAAATCAGCACAGCTTCTTAAAGATAAACTTCTGCAGTCAATGATGTTACGGGTGTTTGTTAACAATTTAGTCCACAGGAAAATATTCTCCTCTAAAAAGAAAAACAAAAAAACCAAAACCCCACCCAAACCTAAAAATCAACTCTTTCTTTGTTGAATATGCTGCATGAAAAGAAAGTATTTGCCAAATAGTACCTGTATGCTGGTCATTTTTGTTAGACTAGCTTTACTAGTTACTGTGACTCTATTTAGAGTAATGCCTTCCTCAGCAAAATTGGTTTCCTGTCTCTTTCAGCATTCATAATTTTCTTGAATTTTTTCTTGGCTTCAGTTTGAAAATTATTTGTAGGTTCTTAATTGCAAACCTTACCAGAGGGAGAGATCAGAGGAACACAAGATTTGCCAAATATGATGAATGTCCTGCCTCAGGGAATGGCCAATGCCTGATTTGTTAGAAGAAGGCCAAAAAGCCTCAAAATGCATTTGGTCAGTCATGTAGGAGATCCCAACAGACCGATGCCTGGAAGCATAGCTCTAAGTACATGACCTTACTTGAGTACGATTCTACAAATGTTATCACACCCCTGCACTCTCCTGTCATCTTTTTCCCACAGTCAAAGGTACTCTTTTCTGTGTAGATGAGTGGGAAGTGTGAAGCTCAGACTTCATCTTACCTTAGGACCTGATCCAAATGTCAGAGCAGAAGAGTACGTTTTCTCTTGCAGCAAATGAAGACGGATGTGTGCCTTCATTACTGAGCTGAGCAGAACTCCACTGAGGCATAGAGATCAGTCTGCTGTTGTGACTATGCCCTCAGTCAAGGTGAGACAGCACTCTTCCCTTCAGCTTCTCACCTAAATCATTATTTATATTTACAGAGTTGTATACAATTGCACAACCCACAGTATACCATATTTCATACCGACCCCCAAACCTCTTGGCTGCTCATTGTCAAATACCTCTGCCTTTGCTATTACTACAGACTGATGTCTTACCGATGTATTAAAGGGCTGACTGTTTTGTGACATGATTCAGTCCCTGGTATTTTTCTTCCGTGTATAAAATGGAGCTAATAATACCTTTGTCAACAGCTTGTTGTGCATTTTAATTGCTTAATGACTGAGAAATGCATTAAGTTTCTGGAGTGCAAAACATATGATAAACATTATTTTATTTTTGTGGGTTTGATATTGATATTTGCTTCAGTGACATCCCCATAACTGTCTCAGTCATCTTAGTTGGGAAGTAAAACTGCTAGAGTGCAAACCTGGAAAACCCTTTTTCCTAATGGGTGCACTGTTTATATCATGAGTAATAACTTCTGTGGCTTGGCTGGAAGAAATTAAGAAGGCAATAAAAATGTCAAACAAAGTTGTAATGAATTTAGAAATAATCACTCATAATTTAGAGTTCATCATCCCAAAGTGTTATTTCATTTGATAGGTTTAGGTCATTATAAAGAATGTACTCCTTCTTGCATCTGAAACTACATAAAAAGGGACAGTAGTTTATGGCTGATATATACTTGATGAGATACTAAAATTTTGCAGCACAGCAGAAGATGTGAGAGGGCGTGGGGGATGGAGAATATCCATTTGAAGGTTGTATTTCCCCTGGGCTTTTGTGGACTCTGTTCTAAGTAAGCAGGAGACTTGGGCTTTCTTCTTTCTTTCCCCCCTTGTTTTTTTTTTTTCCTTTTACAGCTTGGTTTGTGTGCCTGTGGGTGCTTTGTCCATAATTAACTCGCACAATATTATGGAAGATGCAGTTAATTGATTTTCAAACTTCGGTTCACATGGACCTCTGTGTAAAATGCTACCAAGGAAAAGGACGCACTATGTATCTTTTCTTTGGCATCTCTCACCTATGTTTTCTTTTTCAAACAGCCAACAGACCAGTATTCTGTCTGCTAAATATACCTCCCTGGAAAATACTTCACACTCTGCTAAGATAACACTTATTACAAGAATAAAACTTCCAGAAGTCCTATTTACTTACTTCCCTTATTTCACTTTCCCCTTTTTCCTTCTTTTTCCTATATCTTCCCCACCAAAGGAAAACAGGAATAATCCTTTCCCCTTTTCTTCCACTATTCTTGATCTTTCCTAATTCTGAATAGGCTATGGGTGTGTTTCAGTGGTCACAGGTTTTAAATATTGCAGTCAAGCAGAAAAAACCAAACTTTTCTGACTCAGCAGGAAGCATGCTTTTCAGCTAATTGTTTATTGTGAATGTCATTCAGGTGATTCCATTAATGTGTAACTGTCAAGTGCACTGATTATGTCAAAGTTACATAGGGCAATAATATCAGGAAAGATTACTAGGCTTCTTTTAGTTTAAAATTCTCAGGGTTATGTTTTCTAAGTATTTTGTAACTTATATATATTTTTAAATAAATTTATATATATTTGAAATTAATTGGATTTTCCCTGCTGGAAAAGAATGACTTACTCTTTATATTTCTGTTACTTTATGTCCATGAGTGGTTTTTGGTTTTTTTTCCCCCCTTGATGATTCTTCCCCATTAGCTTTCTATCAATGCCTCTTTAGGAAGCCTGTGAACTGATGCAAAATGTTGTATTATGAAGACTTCATGTAGATATTGAATGAAAGTCTTCAAAAATCCTTATTTTTAAATGATGCACAGAACCCTTAGAACACATTATGATTCTGTTACATTCTGCCGGGTGAACCTGCAGAGACTCTTGGAAGAGTCTCTTCCTTTACTAAAGCTTTTGGGCCATTTCCCACAGGACAATCCAGTTGACTCCTTGAGCTAACTTCAAGGGCTAGTTATGAACTTGGGGAAGATTTATTTAAGTTTTGCTTTTGCAGCCAAAGCTCTGATTGTCCAGTGTAATAGAATACAGATGGACCTGTGGAAAAGTATTCTCTCACACCATCACCAGGTGCTGAAAAGACATCTGGTTCTTCCTTCATAAGAAAAAGCCCACAGCTGATTTTAACAGTAGCCACAGATGGCCTTCAATAAGCCCAGAGTCTGCACTTCTACCAATCACATAATTGGAGGGTTTTCACCACAGGGATCCTAGGAAATCTTTTCTAAGGATTAGGTGCCTGACTGTAACATCACTGCTTAAACCTGTAATTTATTTAGTTTGTCCTCATCCCAGTTATGAAACACATTTTCTTTCAGAAGCAGGTCCAATATTTTCCTCTGGTTTACTGAAGCTTAACTGCTGGCACCATTAAAAAGTATAATCATTTTTCCCCTGTCAATGAGAGCACTTCTACTTTTATGATCTTCCTAAATCCTGCCTCTAAACCTTAAGTAAGTCCAGGATGATGTTCTGCCATATGGGGAAAACAAACCATGTCATTCTCACCTGTGGTTATCCACTGGCTTCTTCTGCTTATCTGAACCTATTTTTAAATCTCCTACGCTGTGTTATCTTTACCCAATGCAAGCCACTACAACCACCTGTTATTTTCTCCTTGAAGGTCAGTCAATTATTTTTTTCCTACCAGGCAATGAATCTGTGCTAGTAGGGACATTTTTTGCATAAGCCTACTCGGCTAAGGAAGCTCAGTGAAATACAGATTAGGCTTAACTCAACTAGTTTCAGATGCCATCACAAATGTCTTCTCAGAGCACCTTCCCTGACATTCTGAAAATAGTTTTCACTCTGACACACCATCATCTTTTTGTCCATCTGCATAGATGTTCCCGCTAAATGTAGGCCGATGTGCTCATCTGTCAGTTTTCAACTTTTTTTATGTCACCATATCTTTTGAAGCTTCTTGGCACCTTCCTCTTCCTTCTTACTTCCCTTCATACACCAGTGTCTCTGCCTCTACTGAGCCTTGTTGTAGATTTTGCCTGTATTGTATTTAGTGGAAAAGACCAAAAAGATTCCCTTCTCTACTGCCAAGAGGGGATACAAACTTGATATGTCCCAAATTCCATCAGATACTGCAAATAAATGTTGGTGAGCCCTTAGCTTAAAAAACAAAGGTAACGACATCAAATTCAAGCAAATTTGTTGAACAAACTTTCCTTGGAGTTGTGCCCACTGAAACCAGATATTTTCAAATCTTGGGGACAAAGAAGTGCCAGGACATTAGCTACTGCTGGAATGCAGAAATGAAAGCCTTTCCCCAGAAGTTTTCTTCAGGTAGGAGGAAGATGGAAGATTATTAGAGGGAATAAGGACATACAGAAAATTCACAGTTTTATTATAAAAAAATCATGTAGACTTGAGTTCAAGGCTCCATTTTTATGCAGTGTTGAGACTTAAATTTAATCTGTTTGTAGCTTTTGCTATGAACTGCTGCAAATCTCATCTGTTGGTTAGGTTACAAATCCCACAAGAACTGAGGAAAACAGCCTTCACAGAGCATGGTTACACTATTGCAACTCTCTTCTAAACATATCTTTTAAATTTTCTTTCTTCTTTGTCTTATGACTGACAAAGTAGTGCCCCTTATTCAGCAGGGACATTTTCTATTAAAGTGACATTATTTATTAGGAAGATGATGCATCAGCTCCAGAGATTTGCACTTAGGTAAGTACTCACTGAACTCAGTAAAAATGTAAGGGGCGAAGGCCTCTATTAAGACTTTCTGTTATTTAAGAAATATACGTATCATTTCAATTCACTCTGAACAAATTTCAGAAAACTATATAGCGCATATATGGACACAAGTTAAAAAGAAATTTCATCACTGGGTAGGGTAAGTTAACATTGTCTGGATAGCAAAGTAAATATTTGAAAATAAAATGTTTGGCAAAACCTATTATTTTTATATATAAACAGGTTTTCCTAAGATTCTAAAAAAATATACATATGAAACTCCAGCTACCCTCATCACAATCAAGAGTAAATGTTGGCAGTAAAATCCAGTTAAACTGACCTAGCCAGAAAAATGAGTAATGCTTAAAATGCCTCAAAGAGTCTTTTAACTCACATTTAAGAGACCATATTGTGACTAATTGTAAGATAATTAAATATTGATTATTACAAGAGTCTCTCCTTGATTTAAAAGGTAAAGCTCTAAGATAAAGCTTGTTACTTTATTATTTAAAATTACAGTGGTAATAAATGTGCAATTACACTTTATTGTTATTAAGTAAGATTTGTCTCTTTATTCAGCTCTACTTGGTATTAAACATTAAACAAGTTAGATATTGTTGTTAAGCATTGGAAAAACTGTTCTAAATATCTAATATAGCTAGTGATAGTAATCACCCTGAACATTCAGAATATTCTTCCAAGTTTGATGATGGTGGGGTGTTTATTACCAATTGATTAATTAAATCATATTAATAACCTTAACCTATTTTAATTTTACAGGCGTGACAACTTGATTTGTCTTCAATATTCCCACTGGATCTTGAAGTCAGAAGTTTTTTTTCCTAATGATCAATCAGTAGTAAATTATTATGTAGCAAGTAGAAATATTTACTTTCCAGTGTTGTTAGTTTTTAGAACCAAGGAGTGAACTGATAAATTTCATACCATTCCTTCACCTGCTGAACAGGAGAAACTTTTTTTAAGCTATAGATTAAGCTACTGTATATTTTTGACACCTTTTGTTTTCATGGGGATTCTATTATATATTTACAATGAAAGATGATGGAAAACATCTGTTTTCACTAAGTATTTCTTGAAGCAATATTCCACGTCTTTTATTGTGCTATATACCTATTGCACTTCTTTCCCTGTCTACATCCATTTGCCACCAATAAATTCCAGACGTAGTTTAAAGTAATAAACTACATTTTTCCACTGGTAAAACGGGGAAATCAAGGCACAGACAATTATGGATTCTCAAGATATTAATAATTTTAGAAAGAGAATACAAACTTGGAACTACAGACTCTGGAGTAATTAGATTACCCTTCCTCTCATTCTTAAAAAACAAACTCAAAAGAAACAAGAGGCAGATAGAAGATACTTAAATAAATGCAGTTTCCCTAAGCAAGAAACTGCATGTAAGGCCATAGCTGTATTTTCTTATAAATCATGTGACTGAAAGCTATGTGAAAGCAGAGTTGGCTAGTTACTATGGAATTTGAAGATAATTAGTCTTACATGTTACCAGTCATTTCTACTGTCATGTGGATGGGAAGCACAGAGAAGAGATTGAGAGGGACATGTAGATAGAGGCAGATGTTTGCTTCAGACTCTGTAAAAAAAAACCAGGCTGGACATTTCTTAAGAATAACATTTTGGTTTTTGAATTTTCAGGTACAGAAATAACAAATGTCAGATTCTGTGCAATATTCCAATACCTGTTTCAGGCCCATCAGAATCAAGAACCACCAAACAAAATAATGTAGGCAAGGTATAATGAAAAGGATTATTTTGAACATCTGGAAGAGGTTCAGATTTTTTTTCTTTTTTCTAGGGGAGAAAAGGTGAGATCAGAGGTTTTTTAGCCAGAATTACTTTGACCTAATCAGAGCTGAGACACAAGGCAACACTGGAATGATTTTGAACCTTCTGTGTTTCTCATGTAGAACCTGCAGGGAATAGTTATCAGGAGGTGGGTAGGCTATATAACATGAGGGATGAAGAAAATAGTGTGAAGTGCCACTCATTCTCAGAGAGTAAGTATAAATGTCAAAAAAAAGCCCCACAAGCCCCCAGATCAGGACAGGAGTGGAGAAAGGATCCTGCTGTGTTACCCATGGGGGTGTCCCTGCATGCAGGTGAACAGGCAGCATGGCCAGCCTGCTCCTTCAGGCTGGCTCAGTAGGATTAATGTGTTTTCCTCACTTTTACAAAAGGAATGTGAAACGAAACAATATCGTAGGCAAGCCTTCTTCATGGTCCGCCTCCTCTAGGAGTTGTCCCAGAGGACTACCCATGTTGCAGCCCTACAACTCTGGCCATGCAGAGGTCTGTTGTGCCTCCCCAGGAGCAGGAACAGAATCAGGAGCAGGAGCAGGAGCAGGAGAAGATCATCCACGCAGGCACACTCCTTGACACCCTCCCCTGCTCCAGCAAAACACAACCCATCTGTTGAGAGGACAGCTGGATTTCCTTTCAACTATGTTGTTGTTGCTGCTATCATTTGTAAAGGCTGGAAGAATGATAAACAAATGTGGCTGTAGGTTGCTTTTACATAGCTGTTTTCACATCCTGGGGCTGGCTGGCAGCCTTCAGGGCACTGCTGTCCTCTTAGTGGTGCTTAACTGTGGAAAAAAAAAAGTGCAGGTTGGAAGACAGGAGCTGTCATTGTCCAGTCAAGACTATGAACACATAGATGCTCACAGACATCTCTGTATTATTCCTTTGTGTAGGAGCATGAAGAACCCATGGCTCTGCTAGAGCAAGTGGTAGGTACATAAACGTACATAGATGTACATATATATGCACATAAAAAGCAGGTACAGCCATGGGGTTTATGAAGATGAGCTTATACTTTAGTTTGTGCATCAGCAAAGCACCTTTCAAATATGGACTTTTCATGTTGGCATTTTAAATACTCCTTTTCAAAATACATTAATCTCTGTACACTGTTCCTTTATTACTATGCTGTAAACTTCAGAGTATTCTTTTCCCTCAACATAGTCTCAAATACTTTTTCTATTGCCCAATCACATCTCCAAGTAAGAAAACATTGGCAAAAAATCCCTACAATCAAATGATCACAGAATCACAGAATCACAAAATGGTAGGGCTTGGATGGGACCTCTTGAGATCATCTTGTCCAACCCCACTGCTTGAGCAGGCACACCTAGAGCAGGGGGCACAGGAACATGTCCAGGTGCGTTGAATTTGGTGGCCATTCTTGCCATTTATAAATATGAATCACAAATACCTGTTGCCTCGGGGCATCATAAATCAACTTCCTCCTAAAAAAAAAAAAGTCAAAAGCTCTAATTCATCTCTCAGATGGAGAGCTGTTAAAATTAACAACAAATATGAGCTTTGGAAGTTTTTTTAATGTCACCAGAGTTGCCCTGGAAAGCTTACATCACAAGAGAGGGCAGAGACTTTCTTTACTAGTTCTTACATAGAGCTGCAAGTGGAATTTCCTACATCCAGAGTTCATTAGGAAAAGTACCAATAATCTTCAAGGCTATGAGCAACAAAGGGAGGGAAATTGTACTGCACAAAGAAAACAAACAGCACTTACTGATGCAGATGGAGTTTTAATAATTTGGGAAGTTAATAAATGCTGTTTGATGTCGTTCCAGGCAGGATTTTTGTAGACTTGTCCCAACTAGAGTTCTCTGCAGCTTGCATTACCAGGCAAAAATTGCACATCTCATTGTTCCCAGCTCTCCCATTTTCCAGCCTCAGAAATTCAAAGGCTTTGTATTTGAATTCACAGTAGTAACCCAGAAACAGCATTGCCAAGCAAGACAACCAGTTAACCAACTGGGAATGTGTTGATTTCAAGACTCCACCAGTTTTTACCATTGTAAATTAATGTCTTTCATATTACCAATTCATGTCTACTCCAAGGTTACTAGAGATGTGCTAAAACCTTACTAAGACATGCACCATGAATACCTATGAATAACATGTGCTGTACAGTGGACATTTACAGAATTAAACTACATCTATTATTTTCCTGACTGCTGATGATATTCATTGCCCAGCCCTGCTGTTTACATGGACAGTACTTTGTACTCTTCTGCATGACACTGAACCCCATTGTGGCTGGAGCTCTGCTGTTCATGCTTCATTTAGTAAGGCCATGCATAAAACTACAACACTTACATGACTCATATTGCATGCATCTCTGAGCATATCTTTGAAAGTTCTTTTGCTTTTTTGGGAGTTCATATGTGTTTGTTTTTAACATGCATTTTTTTGTTGTGCAGCTAATCATGATGTTTTTTCCTCTCCAGCTAAAATTCTGAAAGGAAGGATGAGTTCAGCAAGCAAGAATGCTCATGCTGATGACGGAATGAAGAGCATCCTGCACAAGCTAACAGTACAGGACTTAATCCAGGAAGGTGCTGAATGTCTTCAGACAGAATCAATAAAATATATTAAACCCTGTACAACTTGCAGCATATAAACAGTCGGCATGATTTCAAGCTAACTACCTAAAATACAGTAACTTGAACATATCAGAGTTTTGCACTACCTGGGCCAAACAGGTTAACATCTTTAATGACTGAAATTATAGTGTCAGGAGAGAATTGGAAACTACATCTAGGCTGGCTGTGAGACTTTTCTGCTGTTTGAGTTTGTTCATGGAGAGATGAAGTGCTTACCACTTTTAAGGATTAGGTTCTGGCAGGAGAAATAGCTATTGGCTATTGGAAATACGATGATGCAATACCTGCACTTTCACTGGGATAAAAAATGAGACAGGTGACAAAAATGATAACTTAGACAAAACCTGGAGACTTGAGGGTATCAGAAGGAAAGAAGTACCCTTAAGACACAGGGATAAATTGCACTTAGATACAGATATGCTTTTCAAAATAAAATTCAAGGAGTTTTCTATGTATCTACCTGAGGGAAAAAGTTGGCCTTTGTAAAGCCATGATTAGGAGTGTAAAAAGATTCTCCTGAAAATATAAATATCTCATTTCTGGAAAATGTGGTAGCTTTATGGGAATTTAAAAGTAAATTGCCTGTGGCAATTCTACTCTCCCTGGTTGCAAAGCTTTTAAAAGGCAACAGTCTAGGAGACATTTTAGGGTAGAAAATAAGTTTTTAAGAAAATGTGGAAATCATGCAATGATAAAGAAAATATAAAATTCATATTTTTTCAGTGCCAAGTCTAGAAAATAAGTGTGTATAATTCTAGGAGGTACTAGCAAAAAATATTAATTAAAGAAATCAAATTTATAACTCATAGCAATACTGAACTGCTTTCACATCTAAAATGAATGAAAGAATATATTCATATTTCAAATTAAAAAATGCAGAATAGTGCAAAATAACTCAGTGTCATTTGGAATCAAATTAAAATACTGATTAATTAGAGTTACTTTTCTAGCACAACTTTCTTTGTGTCTGGTACCCAAAAGTTGTTTTTACTTTCAACTGGCATAGTGTTTGATATAGGCAATGCCTGCAGTGTAATTTGCAGACATACTGCTATGTAAAATATGTGGAAGCTGGTCCATTACATGCCATTCAGTTTAAATGCATTAGGCTTGGGTACATCTCCATGGTAGTTATTAACAGAATAACATGACTAAGTGTAACTTGTATTCTGAAGTTTTTCCCCAGAGAACTCAACTTTAACTGGCTAACATCTATTGATGCAGCCTGCTCTTAACTTAGTAGACAAATACTGTGTGGCCGGACTTAAGTATTTTTTCAATCAGCAGCATGGTTTTTTGTGACACTGAAGTCAATATTAGTGGCTTGCTAGGAACTTGTGGGTCCCTGCTAACATACAGATTAACCTTATGGACTATGCATGGATAAGAAGAAAACTGTAGTGACCCCACCTGCGAGTGATGCATATTTTTTTATTGCTTTCAAATGCATTTTCTCCCTTTTGTTTTTGGGACTATGAAACCTTGCATTTGTGACAGTCATGGATACCCTGAAACCGTCTCTTTCATCTTTCTCTTCATGAATTTGGCAGCTATCTTTGCCATTTTCCCTTTTTTCCTACCATATTGCAAGAAACAAAAAGTTGCCTCATTTGTAATTCCACAAAGTGTATAGAGTCAGCTAATGCTTCAAGTTGTGGTTAATGACTTGATGAAAGTCTCTCAGTGTGTCTGAGGCCACACCAGGAATGAGCTTCGCACTCTTTAGGCTGTCTTGTCTTCCTTCAGTCTCTCTGGTCCTAAATTTAAGTGCAAGAAAACTTTTCTCCTCACTCCTTGCCCCATTATTTTTAGGTCTTCTCTAGTGATTTCATATGGAAACTATTTCAGCTTGTTCCTATTGGCCAGCAGATACCTCCAGGGACACTTCCCCTCAGGGCAGCTTCAGGGATCAGAATAGTTCTCTTACTGCTCAGTGCTGTGACTAAACCTCACCCCACATTCACTGACTTCAGTCTATCAGGAATAGGAGTCCTGGGGTTAACTTGCCCTCAACTCCCTGTAATTTTAGAGACTGATTCATTAGGCTGTAAATAGTTATAATGTTTATGCTCTCAGTTTTTAAGTGCAAATAAATATAGTGAGGGGTATTGTCTTTAGAATTTGCAGCAAGGGACAGGCAGACAGATCTCCAGTTGGTAATTCTTATCTAGCTATTTTAGGGATACATTTTTGTTCTTCTCAAGCTTGTACTTGTAAGGCTGTATAATTACCAAAGGGACTGGAGGATCCTAAGTTCAGAGATGAGGCAGAGGGAGTCTTCTCTCTCTGTGACTTTAGTAGCTTTCACATAAAGCAGCATCCCATTGGTCCAACAACAGGATTGTAAAGCACCCACAGCCTGCAGGACATGCTACAGCAGCCTCTCTTTGATAAAGGACCTTTTCTCCTTCTGCCCCATAGAAGTAGTAGTTTCCAGCTCTGCACTGGAGTAAATAACATTCCTCCAAATGTAATGTGTTTTCCATGGAAGCAGAACAAGGAAGAGGACTAAATAGAGAGGGTGACATAAGAAAGAACAAACCCTACAGTTAGTTAAAATGTCATATGCAGATATAGAGCCATAACAAATCCAGCATGATGGCTGTGGACTTACAGCCAGGTCCTGTGCTCCCTGTGTCAGTACTGGCAAGCATCACTGGAAGCAGCCAGCAGGTCTCCTTCATCCTGGCAAAGGGAAGGTGTGCAGACAAAGGAGGAGTGGCCAGAGCACAGCTGCATGTACAGGGCTCCTTTTTTGTGCTGTGCTCCATTGCCCTGGATCAGAGTGTAGGTACATCCCAAGAGCCAGTTTTGCCTGCTACCTTCCCTGAGCCAAACACAGTTCAGTGATGGTCCACTGCCACAGTATGTTTTTTTTTTAAAGTCCGAGATGCCCAGACATATGTGTTGACTGTCTTAGAAACACCTATGAAAAAGCTAAGGAAATTGAAAGGGGACATACATGCTTGTTGGAGGACAGGATTTTCCCCCATGTGGTGTTTTGGGGCCCTGGGAGGAGAGTCTGTTGCACTGCATTAGCACACAAAGAAGGTTGGCCAGTGCTCTGGCAGCCTTACCTCAAAATTTCCCTGCTTTTGTGGGTTTATATCCAACCATAATGTTATTTAACACATTTAATTAACTACTGTGGCTGTTTGAAGTCTCTGACATTATTATTTTTATACCACTACAGCCTCATACTACTGCTTTCTGGTCATTATAGCAGCTTCCAAGATCAGTGCAATTCATTCTGGACTCAAAGTTAATCTCACAGAAAAATCCAATCAGTAAATAGATTAGGTATTAAATTACATTCTTTGTTAACATTCTCTATTCCTTCCCTTACAGTACAAAAAAACCCACTACATTTTTTCCCCCTTTTTCTCCTTTCCCTCTCTCCCATTTTTGTTAATATTACTCTGCTGTCAAATTCACCAGTAAGGCAGAAGTGACCTATGGATTATATCTTACCACTTTCTTCTTAAAAAAAAAAAGGTCATTGGCTAGGTAAAGCCAGAAATTAAAAACATGTGAAAACTTGTCTAATCCCAGGATTCCTTAGAAATGTTCTTTTCACAGTTTTTCAGTGATGGCTATCCAAAATGTGTTTCTGACACTAACATCTGTAGAAAATATTGCTGGCATTAAAGTTTACTGTAGCAGTAAGCCACTCTGAGTTGATTGCCACTGAACTTTGTAAAGTTTTTTTTTTTACCATAGGCCATTTCTAACAGTTAAATTTGGATAACAAATGTTTTTTAGGAGGGTGTTTGGTTTTTGCTTTAATGAAAACTCATTTTGACAGAAAAATAATCTACTACACTGAACCCAGCAATCAGTGGGAGCTGCACTCCTATCAGGACCAAATGTGGTATGTTGAACAGAAATTCTGGAAGTCATATTAAAGAGACTGAGTTAACAGCCTGCATTTGCCAGGCAGCCTACAGAAATATGCATGTGATCATGGTGAGGCAGGAGATTATCTGTGATTCCTGTGATTGCTAATAGCTCTTGCATACTGTGTTCATCAATAGGAAGTCTGCCACTGCATTCAATATGGCCAGGATTTCATCCTTGTAGTTTTGCTATCCTTCCTTACAACTTGAAGGTAGGTTGTTTGCCTCACATTTTGTCTGCTATTTCAGTCTTCAAGCTCTTTGGGCCAAGTTTGACCTTATTCATATTTTTGTAAAGCACTGGAATCTATTTGGCCCAATGCAGCAACAGCCAAAGTGTTAAAATAGCCACATATAAAGACATGTCTGGCAGCAGTTATTACTGCCTCAGAGAATTCCCACACTGTTTTGAAACACAGTGGTTTCGTTTTGCTTTTGACTTGTACTAGTGTTGCTGAGTGTACTTTTACAACTTCTAGTTCAAGTATCTTAAAATCTCAGTGCAGAATTCAACCATTATTCTTAAATTAATTTTGATACACTACTTGAACTCACAATCACAAAATCACAGAATCACAGGTTAGAAGGCACCTCAGGGATCATCTAGTCCAACCTTTCTAGGAAGAGCACAGTCTAAACAAGATGGCACAGCACCCTGTCCAGCCAAATCTTAACAGTGTCCAACGTGGCCGAGTCAACCACTTCCCTGGGAAGATTGTTCCAATGGTTGACTGTCCTCACTGTGAAAAATTTCCCTCTGGTGTCCAATGGGAATCTCCCCAAGAGCAACTTGTGTCCATTCCCCCTTGTCCTCTCCATGTGACTCCTTTTAAAAAGGGAGTCTCCCTCTTCTTTGTACCCTTAAGTACTGGTAAATGGTGATGAGATGCCCTCTGAGCCTCCTTTTGTCAAGGCTGAACAAACCCAGTTCTCCCAGCCTATCCTTGTACGGCAGGCTACCAGTCCTTTGATACATGAATGCTAGACTAGGAATAAGTCCCTCCCTACTCTACCAAAACTGGGTCTCACTTCAGCTGCTCAGCAGATTTCAGTGCTCCTGGTTTTTAACCTGGCAACTCTCAACTCTCCCTCTCCTTCCCTAAATATGATGCAGTCCCCCAGTTCTTCTTGTCTCAATGAACATGCCATTTTAAATTGCTCACTGACATGTCAAAATCAGTGTGGTTGAAACTCAACTTTTCATGTTTTCTTCTGAATACTTTCTTCTCTATTTTGACGTCAACAGCTTTACTATCTGCTATGTGGCCTTGCAGCCTAGGAGACATTTCTGAGTCTGTCCTCTCTCCTCCTCCTAAATCACAACAATGGCCTCCTGCTGCAGTTCTCCTGGTCACCGGGGGGAAGTGTGCCTGAGTCTCTATAGGAAGTGTTTGCATGGTGTGCTCTGACAACTGCAGCCTGCCTTTCACGTGATTTTCATGTTTTGCTCCTTCCAACAGATTCAGGACCCTCAGTGAAAACCAGCCTGTTTTATTTATCAGAATGAGAAGTTCTTCTCTGTTCTCATTTAGAGATGATCTTGGCAGAATTGAAGTTCAAATTTTCAGCCATGCTGCTGGGCACTTCAATGTTTAACACTTCTGCCATTTTTTCCTCCCTCCCTTTCTGATCAGGCAGTCATGCAAGTCACCCCCTCATACAGTTCTTCTGTTGTCTTTACCCTCTGCTTGTAATTCCTTGAATTGTGTCCCCAAACCAATTTACCAAGGCCCCACGTTCATCTGAGTCAAATTTATCCTGAAATGTCTCATCCGGTAGTCTGCCCTGAAGACTACAAAAACACAACAGTTAGAGCAAGTTTTGCCATTTTGTTTTTGCCTTGTCACAGAATATTATGTGTCAGTGGGTCCCATCTCTTTATTCCTTCCTTTATTATTTTTGCTGTGTCTAGGTTCTAGACTTCAAGCTTAGTGAAGGTAAAATACGTATATTTATTTTGTAAGGCACTTAACTAATCTGTGGGTAGTATGCAAATATCAAATAATAATTATTGTTCTGAGGATGGATTTAATAAGAGGCATTAAATGATGTCTCCCCTTGCTTACTGAGGAGATGGCTGCCTAGGGGGTTCCCATAAAACTACAGGAGCAAGGTCTGCACGTAAGAAATTAAACATACAAGTAAGGACTCTCACGGAAAGGAAAGGGATAAGTCCTTGATGCAACACTCTTTGCTGCCCTGAATGTCTGCTGCTTCAGGACTTCAGGTTGCAATGTGATAAGCCAAATCTTCCTTGCCAGAGTCCTTTCCAGAACACCTGACACAGCACAAACCCCATTTACTGTCAGTCATTAAGTGGAGCTGTCAAAATTGGTGGGAGGGATAAAAAAAAATAATCAATCTAGCACCAGTCACTGGATTCTAACAATAATCTCCTACATGCCACTGACTACTTTCTCAGAGATGCAAGAGATTACTGTTTACTCTTAAATTACTAAAGCATGGATCTGTGAACATGGGGCCATATTTCTTCACAGATGTGTTTCAGTTAAGTCCCCACATTTAAAACTGAAAGAAAACTAATCCGGTAACTAATTCTTTCCTACAAAGAGAACGAAGTGGTAATTCAGGCCTTAATTATTTATTTAGTGCTTCTTTACCTGATAGCAAAAACGGTTGCTGTAGCTCTTGCTAGACATTAACTGGGAGAAAAGGAAAAAATTAGTAGCATGTTGATTAGGCACAGTCTGGATGCCATGATAATGTTATAACCAATTGTTTGTTTCTTTGATCTTGGTTGCTTAGATAAAATTCTTAGTCTGAAAATTTAATAAATAATTATTTCATAAAGTGAGTGTGATAACATAACAATAAAAACAATAGCTCACCTTATCATCCCAGACAACATATAATGAGATTTCACCACCATTCATGCAATTGTACTGGATTTACCTCAAATACCAGGATTAATGTTATACTAGTCTCAATGCATAATTCAAAATGCCTAATTTATTGGGATAAGTTGCTGTGAATTTCATACACCAAGACCAAACTTTGTTTTCAGACTATGCTGAGTTACTAAAAATATAATTTCCAGATTCAAGAAAAGAATAAGAAATTTTATTCTGTTTTCTTGTGCTACCCACAGAAAAACGACTATATATTGTTTGCAACCCCCAATATGAAGTCAGGATTTTTTTAGAGTTCAGACCTTAGAACCTTCTGATGCTGGTGCCTGTAGCAAAGTCAGAGATTTCTTAAATATTATGTCTCATAGTTGTGCACATTACTGTATCTGGGCAATTCTCAGCTGGGCAGTGCAGGGGAAGGCTGAAAAGAGCTAGATAAAGGACATCTCTACAGAATGTGGCATTTAGTTGCAATTCCAGAAAACATTCCTTGCTCAAAATCATCCTTTTTATTCTGCCACAAGCTTGTAGCACAAATCCCAACATAATAATAAGTTAGCACATAGCAAAGCCTGTTAGTAGTTTCAGATCCAAATCTCTACTTCTCTGCCATTCTGGGATAGATTTTAGGATACCACAGCCAAAACAGATTTATAGTTCTGTTGCAATTCCTCAAGTTCAGACATTTATCTGAACCTTTCCTCCTCTACCTGTCCTGACTATTTGCAAAGGTTTTAAAACTCTGTTGAATAAGTTTTGGCTCTTCCCTGACATGCGTTCACACTCAGATCTGTGTACCAAGTGGATTGATAGCACTGGGGGAAAGGAATTTTAAATCCAACCTCCCCCTCTTTTTTTTTTTTTTACTGCAGTGTGAAGTTTATTTTGCTCACTACACTCTAGGCTAAATGGGACCTTTGAGATAAATTTTACATTAGTTTATCTCTCCAATTGAATATTACATGATTCTGTATTTACTGTCATGGGGTTAGCTGTTACCCATGCATCTGCCAAGATATTTCCACCACCTTGGTGTCAAAATTCAAAATTAGTGATTAATAAAATAAAGTAAGTGAAAGGGGAGATATGAGTTACTGAAACTGACGGGCATGATATATGAATATCATTAGCTTTTTCTTAAAGAACATTTATATGATTATATGAATGCAAAAAGGCAATGCAGTATTTTAGTCTTTCTCTAGTCACTGAAACACTCTGAAGCAGATGGACTGTGTGACTGATGATTCAATAATTGCACTCATTAAAAATGTTCACGCTTTTAATTTTTCCCCCCTCACATTCTGTGAAGAGCTGAGGAATGAAATGGTTTTGTCATTGTCAGCAGCTAGATAATTGAGTTTGCTTTGATTTCCTGGGGTGCCCCTTCCCCACCCCCATGCTGTTGGACTGACATCTCCAGAAGCGTAGCAGAACATTTGAATCAGACCCAACTGACTTAAAGGAGAAAAACACTATGGAAAGGCTCCTGTCTTCCCCTCAGTGTTCACTTGTGCACACTCAAGCAGCAACCTACCTTGGTAGAAGACAGCATGCATTTGTTTTTCTGCCAGATTACCTCCTCCCATGATACAGTTACTTACCTGTGGGGCTCAAGGAAAAGAAAGATAATTCTGCCTTGAACATATGCACAGAATCATTCTCCTGTTTATTGTTGCCAGCTAGAATCAGCCTAAAGGTGATAGAGGGGAAGGGGTGTCCAGCTGTGCAAATGCCTGATGCCTGGTATTGCAAGAACATGAAATCAAAATAATCTCACAAAGACCAAAGGAAAAATGGTAGCAGAAAGAGTAGTGAAAAAAAGAGCCATCCTGCTTTCTCTGAAGACAAGGATAAAAGTATCATTCAGCTCTGCTGAAGGGGTGCTTATTTTGGTTTCTTCCATTAGGATTTAAGTCTAGAGTTTGCATTTAAATTTAAACTGCATAATAGCAAAAACATTCTCCAAACGAGGCATTACATTCACTCATTCTACCTACCCTATTGTTTGGGCACCCATTTTCCAGATGCTACTGTGGGAACAAATATAATAGAAGTTGTGTAATCCATGGCTTTCTGGCAGTCTCCAGCTGCTCCAGGAGACTCTCACACTATCCTTCATTTGTATTTTGCAAATGTCTGGCTCAGATCAGAGTATCATGGTTTTTAGCCTTGTCAGAATATAACATGACAGGGCCCTTTGCAATTCTGGTTAAGGTCACTGAAGTCGACTTTCGTTGCTTCCATGCTTACGTTTCACTATTCTTTATCTTTGTACAGAAGAAAAATATTTGTTCTGCAAGAATGTTCTCTTTCTTTGACTTCTTGAGTACACTTCCTAGGCTCGGGTGCTCCATAACACAATTTTGACTTGCCATTAGAGTACTTAGGATTCTTGGGCAGGCTACCTAAGTGCTTAGATGCTTCTCTCTCCCTGTGTGTATACCCTCTCTTAGATCCCTGCCAGCTGAAGCATGCAATACACAGACTTTGACACAAAATATACAGATCTAAAAATGCAGGTAGGTCCTCATATCATCCTTTGCCTCAAATTCACTGTACAATGTTATTCTTTGTGTCTGTCAGGTATGAAGGTTTTCACACAGATTTGTAATGTGGAGATTCTCTTCTTCATATATTGTTTCAACAGTTGAAAAGGGTGTCCCTGTCAGAAAAGCAGGCCCTCTTGTTCGTTGTTCACCAACTGCCTTTTGTCTTTATGAATTCCCTGGACTGTTCACCTTGTCCTGATACCTGGGAGAAGGTTGTATCTTCACAGCAGTTCCTTTTGCTGCATCTAAACAGCAGTTATTCCTTTTTCTCCTCATATAGATGAAAATATTCCATGCTCTGAAGATCCTTAGCCAACAATCTGTTCACAGTCATAACTGCAAAAGCTACTTCACCTTCTCCTCCCAAGATACAGTACAAAGTGAAAGCTATACATATGACACAGTTGATAAAAACAAACTATAAAGTGCACATACATCTGCTAAATCATCACACCATGGCAACTTTAAATGGGCTTACCACTTAGCCAGCAAAAACAAACAGCAGAATTAGGGTGGACACTTCCATAAGGAAGTGTCATGATTTGCACAAAATTCAGTAGCACTGTACCTTAATTAAGCCATTTCATAGAACATCCGCAGGAGTTTTTTTTAAGTCTGATGCTCAATAATGTGACCACAAATGCTTGGGAAAATGGATCCCTCGACAACCTTTTCTTTCAAGGAACAAACAGTCCAGTGAACAGGGAAGATTCTAAGTGGATATCACTATACAGAATGGAGTAACATGAGACCCTCAGCAAGCAAGTAGGGGGTTCAGGAAGATACCAAAACCCATCTTGAAATATAACATTTACATAATTAGCTACATACTGATGGCATCAGGAGATGACCGCCAGTCAAGAATGCACAGCTCTGCCAGAAAGGAAAGATCTGGTTAGAAACAAGGCTTAGTTGTAGTGACACATCATAAGGAGCAAACCAAAGCTTCCTAGGCAAATGGCCACAATATGCAGCTTCAGACTTTTTATCTGGAGCTAAGTATTTTGGCTAGAATTTTTTTTTTCAATAGGATGGATGGACCAAAGTTCATGCACTCTACTACCCTCAAACACTTTGAGGAAAACTTTGGAAACAGACCCAGAGTCAGAGCAGTTCAGGGTTACCTCTTATTCAAACAATGTCATAGAAGCATTTCAAGCAAAACATTTCTCTGCCGAAGTAGGTGTTACATTTTAGGAGCCAAACACAGCACACAGCTGGTCTGCATTTCATTTTGAATGCATGTCTGAGCCCACACTAACACAAATACATCTTACATGTGCATTGACTGGCTCCATACTGAAGCATGTGTTCAGGAGCACAAGCCATGTGCCTGCCATGTGTCTGCTATATGTCCTGCAGGATCATTACATAGCCAAAGATAAGTTAGATGTCCTAAAAGTAAGCTGGCACCGTAGGCAGCCAGCTCAGTGGTTGCCCTTAGGCTGATAATGTTTGTGATTACTAACTTACCAGCCTCCCACATCTGAGAACCTGAGTGCACAGCTCCTGGTTGGTGAGGCAACAAGTTTTCCTTTACTTCTTGGCCCAGCTTGCAGATGACCTCCTTACCTCTCAAACTCTTCAAAGGCTGGCACTGCATCTTTGTCTACTTTTCCTATCTCCCTTCTTTTTGAAGCCAATAGCAAGACAATGCCCTGCTCACAGCAAGCTGTGAAACACACTACTGAGAATACAGTAACTGCAGGGGCATGAAGGGAAGCAGCAGATGGGTAGGAGAGAAACTGGCCCCTTTTCACTTCAAGGGAAAATTCTAAAACGGTACACAAGACAAAAAACAAAGTTGATGCAGTCATCAGGTGTCAAGTACTTAAAGGCTTTGTTCCTTTATTAATTCAAACACTGGAACCACTTCTCAACTGTTGGTGACTCATTGTTCATAATTGTTATCTATTTATCATGAACATTATTTTTGTGCATCAGTGCCCCACGTGAAAAAGGTGGTTGCATTTTACAGCCAGATGTGACTATTCTGTAGCACAAATTGGATGGAGGTGAAAAAAAACCCCAACACATAAACAAAATGAGAAACATTGTCAAAGCAAGGAAATGCAAAGGAAAAATATGAATGCAGCTCTACTAATAGCTAGAATTTAGCTCTAGATTCAGTATGTGCCAGGTCGATGGCTACTGTATATGGCAGTGCCCCCGTACAGTGTGAGTAATGTGGATAGCTTTCACAGGGGTCTCAGATGTCAGTTTCAGCAGTTCAGTTGGAACACGGAAATCAAAGCATGTTTATCCTCCTAGAAACTACACTTACCTTTTCTGGGGCAACTGAGGAGGGAACATCTTTCAAAGGGTTGTGCTTTACCCTCAGAGTCCTACAACACAGCTTACCTGCTCAGCCTCCAAGGGCCACCAATCAAGTAAGTGTTGCTTTGCTTGGATGTCCTTCTGTATGATTCAGGTCTAGAATAGAGGGTGCCTGCTGCATTTTAGAGTCCCACGCGGAAGAAATTTTATGAAAACATCTTCTGTTCTCAGGATTCCTCTTCCCCATGTCTAATAACAAAAGTCTTTTGATATTACTTCCTTTCAATGCTGAAGCAGGTACTTCAGTGTTCACCCTTATTTCTTCAGAAATATTACTCAGCTATAGTATAACCCTACTTTAAGGTAGCCTGCATCTTAAAAAAAAAATCCCTAAAACCAAAATAGTTTCTCTAACTTTTGCAGCCAGTAAGAACAGACTATTTTCTTCAAGGCTTGTCACTATTTTAGATAGCTAAAGAAAAAAAAAACAGCTCTTGCCTGGGTGGAAAATTTCTGGTGTAACTGAAAGCAAATACGGAAAGTCTAATTTGCATATAGATGTTGAAGCTTGCAACAATATACTCCCCTGAGAGAGCTCTTGTTGTTTAACTGTGTACACAGTCTGGCACTATGTTGCCCAGCACCTAATAAAAGCTAAATTAAAACTTTTTTAAAACTCTGAGTCTGTGAATATCCTTAAACTATCAATTTGCATTTGCAAAGAAAGGGCAGAACCATACCAAGCCAAGCCTCATTTAAGAGGAAAAGCAGAGAGTATGGCAACAAGGGCAAGAGAGAGAAATAGCTCTATTTGAGAGTAAACATCAGTCAGATGTACTAATGCTTTAATTCATCAACCGAGATGAACTTTATTACAATGTTGAGATCAAGCAATACCAAGGAGATAAAAAACCTCACTGTGTAAAGGAGAGACTAACTGAAGATTATTAACATGACTGAAAGAAAAACAGAGCCAGAATGGTTGAATAGTGAGAAGATGGAATGGAAGTTGGAGAGAGCAGAAGAGGAGCACAAGTGGAAGACTAAAGGACAATCTACTTTTTTCTTTCCATCAATCCTGTTTTTATTTTAATTTTCAGTGTTGATCTTGTCTTTTAAGCTGTGTCTCCTCCTTACTACCCAGTGATAGGGACCATCTGGATGAAAGGAAACTAATGTTTATCACTTATCACTTCATTTTATTCACACAAATACTGTGGTTGGATTTCATTTATATAGCTATCTAAAACTGAAATTCTCTTCTCAGTATTCCTTTCACCTATCCACCCCTATGTTTGACAAGAAGTATTTGCCCCTTAATCTTTTTCACTCAGGTTTCCAGCTCTAGTAACATAATGCTGTCTCTTATGCTTCTGCTTATCTCCAGAGAGTCTGACTAATTTCCAAAATTAGTGTTTCCTGGCTAGTGTCTACAAAGTTCACTTCATCATTTCATCAAGCATGTGCAGGAATGGTGGAATTAGCATTTATAATAACATATTCTAAAGGAACAAGGAGATCTTCTTACAGCTTTTGCCAAGAGGCTCTTTGATAGTGGAGCTGTTGTTACTCTGCAGATTTTGCAAGCTGTTGGAGCTATAGGGGAGAAAATAAAGGTTCCTTCAGGGAGTGAGGGTCAGATCCACCTCAGTGAATCTGTGTGACACATGTGCATTATTTTGGGTCAGATCATGGGCGCACTTTTGACACAGATCTCTGGATCGCTCATTGTGTTCTGGTTCACATCACCAAGCAGTTACAAAATGCATGAACTGGTTTTCTTTCAGGCAGGACTAAACGAGAAGCAGTGGTCCAGGAACACATCCAATGTGTTCTAGCTGCTGCTGGACATTGGATCCATGAGATCAGGCAATGGGGAGCCTGAAATAAACTCTCCTGAAATACTTATTGCCTGGGCATTAAACCTTCTGCAGCTACTGTTCTGCACTTTAGATCCACTCCTACAGGGCTGCGCTACACACAAATGCAGCTATCATATGTATCTATTAAAACAATCTGAGCTCTGAACATGATAGATGCCAAAAACATTGATGGTCCTTGCAGGAAAATCCAAAATAATTATCAGCCTGGCCTTCTGACAAAATATCAGACACAAAGTGATGAATCTTTATTTACTCCTTTAAAGCAGTTTTATTTTGACTTCATTTAATCATGTAAAAACTGAATCTGTTTTTCCCTCCAGTGCATTAAATATGCAGTCTCTTATAGATTGCATATTGTGCTAATTTAGGATCATATTAGCCAAAGAATTCTTTATGTTATTCTATTTGCAGAATGTGCTGACCTTGAGGAAATTTATTTTAACCCTGGTGAATTCGTCAGTTTGGGGATAATTCATGGGCATCAGAAGGTTCACAGATAAAAATTATGTTTTGACCTTCAAAGTGCTCATCACTAACATGTCATTATGCAAGTTGGGAACTTTTCAATCCCCTCAAAATGCATCACCTAAGAACATCCTCTTTGCTTGTCACTCTATATTATTCCTATCTGAATGTCTTTATTATCTCGTCATTTTCTGTAGCATCATATGCAAATGTCTCATATCCACCTTCAGTGCCCTTCACAACTATAACCTTTCTGTTTAATCAATTTTTTTTGCTTTTCCTTTCAGGTCTATAGTGGTAAACCCCTGAGTGACTGAGTATTCAGTGGTAACACAACTCTCTCTATCTTCTGTACATAATACTCTCCTTTTCTCTCCCCTGGTATTAGTTACTGTGGCAAACCATACCATATCACATCCTGCTGTCAATCCCTGCACAACTATGCATCATACTTGCGTGGTCTGCAAGGAATCAGCAACTAACTTTACTAGAAGACCTGCAGTCTGACAGTTTATATTTATTTATTTAAGGAAAAGAAACTGACTCAGACTGTACCGATAGTGCTCAGAACTATTCAGATTTGCTCTTACCACACTTCCTCCTTCATGCCTGCTGTTTGCAATAATCACTTATGGTCTCTTTATTTCACATTGGATTGCACATTCTTTGGGATCAAGATTTTGTTTATAACAGTGCTCATCAAACAGTACAGATGGTGTCTCTGGGCAGTGCTATCAATCCAACAGTAAACCATGTATTGACACTGTATGCATTCCAGTCGTTGGTTTGTCCAAATAGGTTAATCATACTGTATTGTTGACACATTGCTTCTGAACACAGCATGTAAGTATTTATCTGACTTTAATGCTCAAAAAAGTCAGTTTACATCCACACTTTTCCATCCTGAAAGAAAGTAATGGGTTGTTAGGAAGCCTGGCCCCTGACAAATGGCATTAGCACAAAAAGTAGGCAGTTAATGACACTAGCACGGCAGAAGTTAGATATTTTAAAAAAGAATGAGGATGTCTGAGAAGAAAAAAGTGCATATAGGCATATATTTTCCATGCCAGCAGTCCAAAGAGCCTTTCTTATTGCCCTTACCCAGAAAAGTTATGAGTTTCAGGGTAGATGGAAGTAGTCTTGGGACAGCATTATTTTGCCAACCTTTTTTGATTCATTTCTTAAAAACCCTCTTTTTCTGCTAAGCAAAAATTGCTAAAACAATAAAAACCTAGATTATATTAAAAAAAGTCATTTGTGGTATTATTCTAGCTATTTTGCTGAGGGAAAAGTAATTAAAATGCTGAGTTTTGTCCCTACGTTGAACTGGGCTTGTTTTCTCCAAGCATTATGATAAGTTCACTAAGCTGATCGAGAAGCTGGAATATGAAAAAAAAATTTGCCCTGTCCTTCGATGTTATTTTTGTTTATTGAAATATTTTGCAGCTGATGAGTTTTGTCCAAGGAGAAGAAGCCAGTTTATACATTTGGATATTAGGATTTTGCTGGATTACATGTGTGTATAAATACAGGTATGTATTATTTAGATGAAAGATTTTACTGTAATTAAAATACTGCTCTTCTGATGTGTGATAAAAATCATTAATATGATTTTCATAAAAGGAATGCTAAGCATCCACATATTTGTCCTTGTAGTTTCTTGTATTATAGTTCTTCATGTTTTAGGAGATTTCCTATGCATTAGTTCTCAATATACAACCTGGTGTCTGCCAAATAACAGGAAACAAAGAAAACAAGGTACAGAGCTTGTTCTCCATTAGCATTAGAAAAGTACCTTCATTCAGACTTAGTTGTACAACTCTTATTCAAATTATACAAATTCACTCATCTGAATGAAATGAATTGAGGCCATGTGTGAATACTTGCATACAGAAAAACTATATAAGAATCTTTTTACATTAAAATAAGAATTGTATAAATGGACAACATATGAACGTCTTTTTATGTGCAGGTGCTTTTGCATATAGCCCATTTGTAGTCAATGTAGTGAAATAAAAATATCTTCAAAACAGTTACAGGGAGGGGAAGTTAAGACGAAGTAAAGAAAGCATTTGGCTGGGTTAAGAGAATTATTATTGTCAGTGCTCCTAAAAAGAAGAACCGTGTCTGGAAAGATCCACTAAAGTCCTGTTAGGATCATGCACTACATGCAATTTTCAGACATCCTGTTTGTATTGGGTTTTAGCAGTGGGGGGACTACAGGAGTGGCTTCTGTGAGAACATGGACATCTAGGGTTCCTGGCTTACTGACAATCCTAAGGAAAGATACTTGAAAGCTTAACTCCTAGCAGATTGCCTAAAGAGGTGGGTAAATAAAAGGAAAACCTGAAAGTTTATCAGAATAAGTTGTATTGTTCTGAAAGTCTTTCAATTGCCACAAGACAGTGCTCCCCACTTAAATCCCGGAAAAGTGTCTTAAAATCAGAAAATTCCCAACAAGCTCCATTTGTGAGAATTTAGTTAGTAGGGGCATTGAGATCCTCTCATTGAACATGCAAAACTTTGTTATTCTATTATTTCTATGAGCAGGTAAAGCAAAGTGTCAAATGCATAGAGGAGAGAGAAAACTAAGCACACACGAAAATTACAAAAAGGGATTTTCCTGCATTTTCTAACACAGTAATCTATTAATAATACTTTAGATATGATCACATGATGTTATACAATGTGCAAGTCCTACTGTTTAGATAATTAAAGGAACATTTTTAAAATGCATTCTGGCTAGCAGGGAGGGATTATGCATGGATTGGGTTTAATCTTCAAAAGATCAGATATAAAAAAAACCCTAATCTTTCTGTTGCTTTTATTTAACCGGCTATAAAATTTAGACTGACATTTTTTCATCTAAAAATATACAAATACCTTATATATCAAACAATTAGTTTGCAAATTGCCATCAGAAAATCTTCACAGTACTAAGATAGCAAAGCAGGAAAATGTCTTATTTACTAAAAGAATCAGCAGTTTTCTGCAGGCTTGCTTAGATTCCTCTCAGCAGGAACTATTTCTAATTCCGATTAAAATGTCATTGATTTCCCTGTAGGATCCCAGAGAATCTGCAAAGGCCCTTTCCCGCAGGGAATTTCACTTGTCACTGGTCACTACAGCACATAAAAATGGTGCATATATTCTGTGTGATTTAAATAATTGTAAGTATGCAAGTCAAGAAACACACCTAAAGGATTGTACTTCAATCAGCCCTTTGCTCTACCCTTTTACAGTTATCTATAACACTTCACTCTATGTTTATATGACAAATTCCAAATACAATACAACTGCACACAGAAAAGGTGGGCACAAAATGGAAGCAAAGGGCAGAAGATATGCTCTTAGCCCTTAAAATAATTCAAAATATACGGGAACAGCTAGGTCAGAGTTTTAATGTAATAGGAAAGCAAAACCTACTTTAAAATCAAAAAGCCTTTTGGACTCATAATTTCTCAACTTTTCTATGCTTTCATTTTTCTACAGGAATACTTTTTCTTTGTGATTATCTACACCATAACCATCAGCTGCCGATTTTTGACAGCTGGAGAAAACCCTGCCCAAAAGTACAAAAATAGTACTGTTTGGGAGTCTAAGTGAAATGAAGAACCTTTTTGTAAAGTTTTAATGTACCCACTGAAAAAAAAAAATCAGAAACCATGGACATCCACAACTGTCGGCTTTATAGTGCCCCTGCAAGGCAGCCTTTAAAGCAACCTTCGGCATCTGCTCCTCCAATTTGCGTAAGTAATTGGTAAGTGATTAGGAGCACACGCTGACAAAAACAAGTTTAGTGTGTGATGGAGTGGGCTGATTCTCTTGCTTCAAATTACACTAAATTTTAGAAAGATTTTGAAAGACTGGTTATTTACTTAAAGATTTTATGACCTTCAGGTTAACATACATCCATGACCTGCCTCAAGAGTTATGTTCCTGAGGGTGATAAAACTGCCAGTGATGAACACAGAGTAAGGGTGAGAACTCTGATTGCAGCCAGGGCAGGTTTTTGGGACTTATTTCCACACAAGACCACTGTGACCTCTGGCTCACTCTACAAAATCCATAGGATCATTTTCTGAATTCATTCTTACCAAGCAATGTGGCTGGATGAGAAGAAACAATGTAAAAAGGAAGCCTACTAGACTACCAGTCACTTGATGGAAGAGAAAGGACTATGTCAGGCTGTTTTACTAATCCAGAATTGCAGGTTTGGGACTGATACCTTCAGCCAACCCTGGCAAGTTCATCAGTAAACAAGGGATGTTATTTTATTTTTTAAGCTTCCTCTTTTCTCAATGCTGTCTAGTCAAGGTATATCTTCACTTCAGAGTTACCCATGTAACTGGCACTTTCTCTTGGCACAACAGTCAGCCTCACCTGGATGCCAGCACCACACAGCAGCATCAGAGCCACACTGGAGTCCTCAGCTGGAGCTGCTCACATGATATGAAGACAACTGCTCTGTGATGCCAGCTCTTTGTGAGAACATTAAGAAAACTTAATTTCTCATCATGCTTCTCAGCAACTGCTTTTCCTCCCACAAGGGTAGACATTAAGGAGCCACACACTTAGCTGTGCAATCCAGTCAAAGCCAAAGCAGATCCTTCTCCATGCACAGAGGATCTATGTCTTGGGGAGACCAATGGCTTCAGTGCCTTGACCAACTTTGAGATGTCTCTTAAAAAAGTGGGCAACAGGCACAAGGTATGCCCTGACCTCAGTATGGCTTTGGGTCATGCTGGCAGGTGATACCTTTTTCAGACTGTAGCAGGGCTCCGAGATGCTGAGTCCAGCCCCCTGCATTGTTCTGCAGACTGCTGTGGGGAGGCAGGGCCCACAAGATACCATTGGTGGAAGATACGTCACTACTCCTTTCCTCCCTTCCCATTTTGCCACAAGAGAAGAGCTGGGTGTTCCTAAGACAGGACAGGTACCCTGCAGGCCCAATTCTCCCCTCAGTTGCAAGAATTTGTGTGGAGCAATGTTTCACTTGCCTGAGAATGCAACAAAGGTGGATGACAGGCCCTTCAAACCTGCTCTGCTCTTGGTAAAAGGCATATGGAAATCGAACCTTGAGCTGGGGATAGAGGAGAGAAAAGGAGAGGACAGCAGAGGACAAGGAGAGATAATTCGACTGAGGGATTAAATAATCTGTAATTAAAGTACCATGATTTTCAGAAATTCAGTTTTGCAGTAGAAAATCGTAATAACAAAAGAAATTTGAAGACATTACTTACATAAACACAAACTGAAGTGATAATTTAATTTTTCCATCTGACATTACTTCTCACAATAATCAAAGTCAAGACAGAATTCCTAAGAGTACTACTAACGTGCTGTAATTACCAGATACAGTCACATTAAAATTATTTCATCACCTCAGTGGGAACTGAGTGAATATCGGTTTAGTTTAATTTGGACAGAATCATATACCAAGATGTTGCCCTTAAATTTCATTGAAAAATATGGATCAGAAATATGCAAATAAAATTTCTCACAAAGACAATAATCTGCATCATTTAGGCAGAAGCATGGAGTTTCACAAGGTGTAAGAAATCTAAAAGCAGATTCCTTTTTTTCCTTAGCTTGCCACTTATGACCACCTCTGCTCTGTACTGCAGCAGAAATTCTTGTTCTGCAAGTATTACTTCCACTCATTACATTACAGGCTATGGTGTACCAAAACATGTAACAAACCCACCTCCTCCTGATCCTTCCCTTCCCCTTATTACTGACAACCTGATGCTTGTGTGAGAGAGGGAAATGTGAGCAGGTCATAGAATGTAAAACAATTTCTGCTGTCCATTGCCCTGCCTTTGACTGTGTATACAAACCTCTTACAGAAACTGTCATTCTTGTGTTTGTGCGCATGCTGCTTTCAACCATATGAAATTACAGAGAAAAAATGTAGTAGGTCCACATACTTTGTTACATTAGCACCAGGGAGAGTCTGTGGTTATTCAGGGTGGGCAAAATTTGCTACCTTTTAGTTACTGTCCAAGGTAGCTGGGATGCAGAGAGCGTTGCAGGACAAGAGAGGCTGCTCCTCAGTGGTTATGGCAGTTACTTCTGTGTCCAGAATACAACCATCCCAATATATTAGGTACTGAAAAAAGAGAAGGGTTATAAGTCAGCATGAAATGGCTTCAGTGAACATCTGCTGTAAGCTGTCTGTGTGGCTGTAGATGAATGTGAACTCTTAGAATTAATCAAGCAGGGCACGACCCTACTGAAACATTTATGAAAAAACGGTTGCATACCATGGCAACAGTCTCTTCTCTCTCTCTCAGATGCAGAGGGTGGCTCTTCACCAGCCCCAGCTTCCACACTTCTCTGGGGAACAAAAAGAACAAGGAGTGCTATTGAAGTAATTGTTTTTGTGAACTTCACAGATTACTCTCGAGCATTTGGGCTGGTAAATACCTGGTCTTACTGATGGTCTGTAAGCAGCTGTGTAGAGCTTTCCCAGGGTACTGTATAATTTTGCTGATAGTCACAAGCAGACAGACTTCATAATACTCACAGCAAAAAAAGATAAAACACTGTACTTTATTAATTTGTTGTCAAATAGGACCACTTCAGAAGAGCAGTCATAGAATCATAGAATGGTTTAGGTTGGAATGGACCTTCAGAGGTCATCTAGTCCAACCCCCCTGCAGTGAGCAGGGACATCTTCAACTGGATCAGGTTGCTCAGAGCCCCGTCCAACCTGACCTTGAATGTTTCTAGGGATGGGGCATCTACTGCCTCTCTGGGCAACCTGTTCCAGTGTTTCACCACCCTCACAGTAAAAACTTTTTTCCTTATATCCAGTCTCAATCTCCCTTCCTTTAGTTTCAAACCATTACCCCTTGTCCTGTCACAACAGACCTTGCTAAAGAGGTTGCCCCCATCATTCCCACAGTCCCCCTTCAAGTACTGGAAGGCTGCAACAAGGTCTCCCTGCAGCCTTCTCTTCTCCAGGCTGAACAACCCCAACTTGCTCAGCCTGTCTTCATAGAAGAGGTGCTCCAGCCCTCAAATCATTTTTGTGGCCCTCCTCTGGACCCGCTCCAACAGTTCCATCTCCTTCTTGTGCTGAGGACTCCAGACCTGGACACAGCACTCCAGGTGGGGTCTCACCAGAGTGTAGCAGAGGGGCAGAATCACCTCCCTTGACCTGCTGGCCACGCTTCTTTTGATGCAGCCCACGATACTCTTGACCTTTTTGGCCAAAAGTGCATATTCTTGGCTCATGTCCAGTTTTTCACCAGTACCCCCAAGTCCTTCTCTGCAGGTCTGCTCTCAATCCCTTCATCCCCCAGCCTGTATTGATACTGGGAGTTGCTCTGAACTAGGTACAGGACGTTGCACTTGGCCTTGTTGAACCTCATGATGTTCTCGCAGGCCCACCTCTCCAGCTTGTCCAAGTCTCTCTGGATGACATCCTGTCTTTCTGGTGTGTCAACTGCACCGCTCAGCTTGGTGTCATCAGCAAACCTGCTGAGGGTGCACTCAACCCCACTCCCTATGTCATTGATGAAGATATTAAATAGTACTGGTCCCAGCATGGATCCCTGAGGGGAACCACTCATCACTAGTCTCTATCTTGACATTGAGCCATTGACCACTACCCTCTGGATGCAACCATCCACTATCCTTATCCACTGCATAGTCCTCCATCAAATCCATATATTTCCAGTTTAGAGAGAAGGATGCTGTGTGGAATGGTGTCAAAGGCCTTACAGAATCCAGACAGACAACATCCATAGTTCTGCCCTTGTCCACTGATGTAGTCACTCCATGATAGAAGGCCACTAGGTTGGTCAGGCAAGACTTGCACTTAGTGAAACCATGCTGGCTGCCTTGGATCACCTCCCTGTCCTCCACGTGACTTAGCATAGCTTCCAGGAGGATCTGTTCCATTATCTTCCCATGCTGACAGGACAGTAGTTCCCTGGGTCCTCCTTTCTACCCTTTTTAAAGATGGGCACAATGTTTCCCTTCTTCTAGTTCCCAGGGAATTCACCTGACTGCCATGACTTTTCAAATGTCATTGAGTGTGGCTAAGCAACTACATCAGCCAATTCCCTTAGGACCCTTGGATGCATCTCATCAGGTCCCAACACTTCAGTCGGTGTATTGTTGTGTTCTTTTCCATTTCACTTCACTCATGGTATAATTTTCAGTGCTTTCTGAGGCCAGCAGATCCCAGTGAAGAGCAGGGAAGAGCTGATGTTTGTGTTGAGCAGGCACCTCTTGGGCTGTACTAGAGGGAGGCCATAAAGTTCTTAATCTCAGACCTTCATTTTCACACATGTTAAACTACACCCTCACCAGAGAGCTTGTCATAGGTTAAGCTTGTTCACACAGCCACTGATTTTGTTTTCACTGCAGGTTATGATACTGTTGATAGCCACTCTTCATTACTAAACTAGGACTGTCAGTGCTGTATCTGCCATGGTGTACAAAATGTTTCTCTTGGCTTTCCATGCTCGCCCATGTATTTTCCAACTTTCCTACTGTTCTTCATGTTATATGTGCTTATTCTATACTATGTCCCTATATTCATCAGTAAATTCAAAGAGGAATGACAGGTCAATTGGCACTTGCCTCAAACTTGCAAGTAGCAGCATCCATTAAAAACTAACATTAAATTGTGGGTGGATAAATAGCAGGGAGAATCAAGTGAATTCATTTTTCACTAGAAAAAAACCATACTAAAAGGTTATGTACATTGCTAGAACAATCAATTCTGTTTTAAAAGTAAAGCTCTTCCTAAAAATACAAGGTACGGATCTTCTAGTTTATGACAGTGTTTAAATGCATGTTTTCATACATAATCAGGTTAACCACTGCCCCATTCTCTGTTATGTTTTGTGACTATTAATTACTGCCAAATGATACCTTATTTGTCCTCCTCCAAAACATCACTCTTTCTTTCAGAAGACCAGGCAGAGAGAATATAATTATACGTTTGTATTTCTACTGCAGGGTTTTGTACATCTTCTGAACAATGCAGGCAGAATGTTTCAATAGAAATACTCACCATGTATTTTCTCCTTTACCACTCCCTTCCAGCCTCCATATTTTCACCTACGGAAAATAAAAGGTACCAAAGTAAGCTGTTACTCTGAAGAAATAGCTAGTTTTTCTTTGAAGGAGTTAAGGTGCCACGTACCCACTAACTCTGTCCCCTATATCCTACTGCAGTAAGAAATCCTATTTGAACTATAAAATAAACATGTATAACACAAAGAATGGTGGATCTTGCCTGGTTAAATTATCCTGTTCCCCCTAAAATGACTAAAGTCAGCCTTTTCCTCAGTAAGGAGACTAATAATATTCTCTCCTCTATCCAACCTCTTCTTTGCACACAATACGAAAAGCTGGGTATCAGGACTCTGCCCATGTACATACCTGTCACACTTTAACATCAATTTCCCTGCTAGTTTCTGCATAAATAAGACAAAAGACTGATTGGCAGCAATGGCCTGGCATGAGACCAAATGATTGACTGAACACCAAATCGCCTTCATAACAAAATATTTTGCTTTTTGGTGCTGGACACCTCCAGGAATAACATGGACAGTTCTGCACTTTCCTCCAAGCAGCTCTTGCTGCCAGTAGACCAACCGATCAGCATTGTTTGTTTAATTAAATTGTGTTGACAAAAAACACAAGGGAATTTGGACATCCCAGCAAGTAGCTCTTGCTGCAGAATTAAACATATTAGATATACAATTTCAAATATTCTGTAGAAGCTTTTCCTACAGATACATAAGTTGACAAATGCCTTCTACATAATTTGAACTAATTGATAGAAATGGATCATGTATGTGCTGGAGTGGCTGCGTAAGATTGCAGGTGATTTGAACTGTAAGTGTCTGGCCGAATGGCAGACTGAGAATGTCCCCTGAACTAGCTGAAGATGCTGTTGAAAGGACCCTTGCATTGGAGACTCCCATCAGCATTGACACAGTGACCAACCACTTTGAGTTATTCAGTTTCCCATGTGAGCCTTACCCTCCACAAAATAGCCCAATAAATTAAGGATTTTCATTTCATCCAGAAACTCTGTTGATGTCTGTACAGCAAAGAACAGGTTAAGCCAAACAACAGTTCCAGGAGTTCTTAAGGAGTGTTTGACACAGAACACGCTAACTATAAAGATACCATATGATTACATTGTCTTTTCCTTAAGAAATCAGGTAAAACAGAAAGTATTATAAATTTGTGCTTGTACTCTGTCCTCAATATCAGAATTAAATCTACATAGGGATCTCTGCCATGTTTAAAATGGTATACTTTGTATAATCATCCCTCCTTGCTAAAAGAATATGAAGGGAGTAACTTTCTGCTGCATATAAAAATATTAAAAATAAAAATATTTTTTCAGGAATATACTAATTTCAGTTCTTAAGGAAGGTGTAAATGTAAATGTACTGTTTGATACTTCTTCAGTATCAAAATATTTGGTTAGGTTTAAAACTCTTTTGCAAGACTAAAAGAAATTATTAGCATAGGATCATTGAGTTTTAAAATCTTGGTTGCACATTGGAATGGATAACAAAATATAAAATATTTTCCTGATTTGAAATGGTGCTAAAAATTTCGATTCCTTTTTACAAAGGGTTTTCTTTCCTTTTTTTCCTTTTTTTTTTTTTTTTTTTATAATCTGGAAGTCCTTTCCCTGCCTTGCTTAGTTTCTCAATATGTTATTGTCCACATGAATGAGCAAAGTCAGTTGACAATGATCCACTTATCTAAAAATGTCATAGAAATTACTATGCTTTCTTTGGCTTCAGTGAAGCATCACATCTTTCTATGAATGATCATCTTGCTTTACCCATAACATAAAGTTAGTGTTACCTTTAGACATATGTAATATTTACTGCAATGTTCTCTACCTGAGAAGATTAAAAATTTTGATATGGTTGAGGCAAAATGAAGCAAAATATTTCCATAATTTCAAAATCATTGATAGGCAATTTTTAAAATTTTGTTCTAGAAAAGATTTCAAAACAATTACTTTTTCTGCCTGAGAAGAAATGGAAAAATGGTACAATTTCCTAAGTAGAGAAATTACATTTTCTAACAGATTCAAGAAGTATTTACTGACAGACAGTAGTGTAAATTGTTGACACACACCTTTACATGGGAACAAGAGAGTTCTCATTCTCTTGGAAGAATACAAGTAAGTGGCAAGTAAAGTTTCATTTAGCTCTGATACAGGCCAGAAGTGCAAGGCAAGAGACGAGTCAAAGAGGGCAGAAAGTTTCCATTTTTTTACTAACAGTGAGTAAGATAAGTAACTACAAGAAGGCTTTGAACAACACCATCCCTTTCATTTCTTGTATATTTTTTACCTATGCTGGAATTGATTCTCATGAGGTCCTCATTCCACCATTTGTGCAAAGGGGTAAATCATGGCCATGTCATACTTCATGCCACAAGAGTATACAAAACAACACCTTTCACACTCTTCTAAATGTGCGTTTAAACCAGTAGTGAATCAATATTTTATGATCCCATACGCTGAGACTGAAAAGGTTTTCTCTCCAGCATGCTTGACCTAAAGGGAGGAAATGAAAAATGGTCTCTAGCTTATCTCTAACTGCCTGCCTAGCATACTAATGCTGCATCTGGAAAAATGGTAAAACTTAAAATATGCATGAAAGTCAGCCCCTGGGTTGAAGCAGGGAGAGTAATTCAATACTCCATAACCAGCAGTGGCAATTCTGCAATGGACAATCATCAGTAGCAATTGTTGCAGTAGGAAATGGGTCCTTGAACTGACAGCTTGATAGGTTAAAAGCTTCTCAGCTTTCTCTGAAACTTTAAAGTCTGAAGAAGAGAACATTACCCTCATTCTGTTTACTTTCTAATAATACTTCTTCACTAGGATAAACTGTTGGTCCTCAGATTCACTATTTATAGATCCATGTCATTGTTCATTGTCTTACAAAAGAAAGAAACTCTTCAAAGATCATTTAACCACCTTCCAGTCCCAAGCAAAAATGTGTATCTGTATGTATTATTCAACTTAGATTTAATATGTGTTCTACAAAAGCTTAAGAAAAAGTCATGATCAGTAAACACAAAACATATTAATTGAACTTGACAGTGCATACATATATATACATATGATATAGGTACACAATTACATTTACATATACATATACACATAAAAGTGGAAACATTTAACTAAGGGATGGTTAGAAATACACTGTAACAAAGGCAAAAAAAAAAAAAAAGCTCCAAAATATTTCTCAGCATACCTGAAAAGCTAGCACAGAACAGATAGATGTGCAGCTTCTATTCAGGAATTCTCCCTAGCTCTTGTTAAGATTACTGAATTTTCTAATGGAACTGTTACACTGACTTAGGAAAAAAGATGGGTTGGAATAAGCAACATTTTACTGTAAACAAGTAACATCTTACTTTTCTTGGCGTGGCTAAGAAGGATTATATTGGCAAAATAGATGAATGTCAAGCCAGGGAGAATTACAAAAAAAATTTTGAAAGCTACTGTTCCGAGAAAGGTAGAAAGGTCATCTTTTGGTTAAAGTGAAGATTAACATTAAAACTCTACCCGATTCCAAATGCTATGAATTGCAGCATACTTCCAGGATTGTAACTGTTCTCTTACATTCTCTAAATGTATGAAGAAAGCTTTTCCTTTTCATTTCTTCCAAACCGAGAAAGCCCCTAATACCTCTGCCTCTTACGGCCTGGAGAAACAAGTCTTGCTGATGAAGGAGCCTGAAGCAGAAGCAACAGATAAGGAGTTTCTGTCTCACTGACTTCCTGCCAGCAAATGTGCCTTTGCAGGGAGGAAAAAGGTAGTCTGCCTCTAAAATCCTTTACCTAAACATAACATAAATATTTCATGACTAGTCCAGGATTTTGGTCCTGAGGTCACCTAAGAAGTAGTCTGGATACCTGAGGCCAACCCACATATTTACCATTTGAAGCAGCTTCTTTTACAAGTACATAGTTTTCTATCAGTGTAATAAATTCAGCACTGAAATATCAAGGAAATATGAAGTAATCCATAGGTATATTTTAGACCATTGAAGGAGTTATTTTGAACTTTGGTTCCCATAGACAGGACTCATTACTTAAGTGAATTCAGACTGGGAAGGAAAACATAGACTTACCCATCAGATTTTAAGAACAGAAAAATTACTGATTTAATTCCCATTTAAAATATTTTTTAAAATCAAGGGTTCTTTTAATCTACAGTCAACTGATTTTTCATCAGTGGAAAAACATTCACTGCTTATTCCATTTTTACACCAGATGCGAGTGGACAATCCTGAGGATAATATCTCAAAGCAATGTGCAGTTTAGCCGTTTGGATCTGAAATCAGTTGACAGAGTGAAAGATTTGCCTCATGAGCATTGACTAGATTTTTTGGAAAAAGGTGAAGCATGAAGCACTTTTGCAAGCTTACCACTGGGTTGATTAATGGATATATTTGGCCTTCAATTTTAACAGTGGAATTTTCCTTCAAATTCAGTTGAGATCCTCCGCTCTCTACAGAGCATAGAAACTCACGAATATTCTCCATTGGAGTGAAATGGACTTCAGGGATTTTCTTTTTTTAAGGCTGTTTTCATAGTCACTCTATCTCATCTTTTGTTTTGAGGTGTTACTTAAAACTCTCTTCCTCAGGTCCTGTTCCTCATGTCTGTGTTAGAATCATAAAATCATAGAACTATTAAGGTTGGAAAAGACCTCCAGGATCATCAAGTCCAACTGTCAACCCAACACTACCATGTCTCCTAAACCATGCCCTGAAGTGCCATGTCCACACATCTTTTAAATACCTCCAGGGATGGTGACTCCACCACTTCTCTGGGCGGCCTGTTCCAATCCCTGACCACTCTTTCAGTAAAGACGTTTTTCCTAATCTCCAATCTGAACCTAAAGAAATGATAGTTCCCTCCTTTTGGCTAATTTAATCACTCCCAGTGTAATAGACAATAATGACAGAAAAAACTACATGATTCTGAAGGGCAAGTCAAAAGGCAAAAAGAAACCTAACTGTCAGGTGAAATGTTTGTGTCATAATCCCTGCTGACACACTGAAAAACTATGAAAAATAAACAGTCTTTTACAAGGTGTAGATGTGACTGAAAATTTAATAGGACCACTCATTTATTAAGATCTTATGTAAAATGTATTAGAAGTAACAGGTAGACTGCTTAGGCTTTGTTCTGAACCCCAAACAGTACCCATTATCTAAATGTCATTTGAATTAAGATAGTATAACAATTCTAGCTGCCTTATCAACTCTAGTAAAATATTCTCACTTGTTTGCAGCATCTTATGGGAAAATAATATGTGCTTTAAAAAATGAAGTTCATACTAAGGCAGAAAGCCCTCTGCCCCACATGAAAGACACTATGGCATTATAATCAAATACCAAGCCTATCCCAGCTTCAGGATTTAAAAAATTTCTTTCCTTCTACACTGTATTTACCATGTCATAAGCGTGTCTGTACAGTCATTTTGCCGTGGTATTACTAGTATATGTGAAAGCTCACCAAAGGCCATCAAGGTTACAATGTTATCAAACCACATGAATAAAGGTTAACTTGGTTAAGACCTTAAAAATCAAATCCTAAAAAAGCAGAAACAGGTGTACCTATCCAGCAGGCATAAATTTTAGAGAAATAAACAAAGAGGCTGGGAGGAGAATTTATTAAAAAGAAATTCCAAATGTCAAACAGCAAATGTGAAAACAAGCAAGAATGAAAATGAACCTGTAGCCCCCAACCCTCTTCCTATCTATTTGCTGTTTTGTTTGTGTAGCATTGGCCATATAAAATTTCGGGGGTATCAATTTTACTAATACTAGCAATAACTGCTGTTGAAAAAGTCAATAAACAGGAAGGAAAAATAAATAAAAATACTTTTGTCATATTTGGATATAGTCCCTAGGCAGACATCTTTCAAGTGAAAAAAAGATCCATCAGCTACAGTGTGGCATTGGCTCTGCTCTTGAGATTTCCATGCAAGCTCAGCACATTCCGGACACTTTTTTCCTAAACATATTGCAATTCCTTGATTCTTCTTCCACTTCATAAACAATGTCATTTATATTTCAATGGGATAAATATAACAATACGCATGTGCTAACAGAGTTTGCTGGTGGCACAAATTGAGTAGGCATTTAAATAAAGCGTAAATAGCAAAATATCTTATGGAAAAATCAAATGCTCCTGAGAACTGAAGTAAGAGGGGCAGAACAAAATGTGATGCTGCAAAGAATAAAACCATGTGTTTAGTCCTTTGCTTTTGCTCTAAAAGAAAGAAATAGATTCATTAGCTGGAACCAGAAGACAGAGACAAGATCATAGTGAAATATCTAATCCTAGAACAATCAACATAGATGAAGTGAATATATAGCAGATGAAGTATTTACATTACAAATAGGAAGGCAGTAATGAAATCATGCTTGCTATTACTAAGACCTCACATGGGATATAATTTTTTCAACCCTATTTGAGAAAAACATATTTAGACTTCAAAAGCTGCCAAAACCAGAAATTAAGCAGGCCCAGAGAATTAATTTTCTCTGTTCTGGATGCAAACAGAAGGGGCCTGGCTGTTTTAAACAGCATAATGAAGACTGAGAGGAGGTGTAAAGCTGACTTAGATGTCCGTGTAGTAGCTAAAAACATATGGAAGGAGAAGCACTACTTAGAGCAGAAGATAAGTGAGTGTGAGCGAAGAACTCAAGAAGAACTTGAGGCTGGAAGCAGGAAGCAGTTTCCCATGGGAGGGCAACCCTCTAACTCCATCCTCCTTCCGCATGTCCTTCCCTTGGACGCATACCATATTACAGAACTTGTTCACTTCTGTTGTACAAAGGGGACCGCGTGTAGCTCTTTTTGTTATTGTCCTGTTTTGTGACTTGGTTCTTCTTAGTATTTGCCAGCTTGTGGGATGAAGTAGACTAAACAAGTGGACCCCATTAGTAGAAATCACTCTTAGGGCTACTGAATATCTGGCCAGCAACTTACTCTGTTGCTTCTTCTCTTTGTACCCTTAAACATAAATATCTCTGAAAATCTTACTCCCGCAGCTTCACCATAATGTTTCACCTCTTATGCAAAGTTGTATCTGTAATCTGTCTTCTACTGGCTACTTACATATGTGAAAACATGTTGTGTTCCACTAGTGGTTTAGCACAAGTTAGGCCAAAAGATTAATGGAGCATTGATAGAGTTGTGATATCAATTGTGCATTTATTAAACTTCTGTGTAACACTAGCTAAAGTAATGTTGGTTAATTTGGATTATGTAATTGTTAAGCCTACCTCTTAACCTTATATCTTCCCAGCTCCTGAGTGAAAAATCAGTGTATGAATTTAAGGGCCATTTGACTGAACTGTGACACAAAACTAACTATGATGATATTTTCTGCAGACTATCACATCCATATCAAAGACATACTCCAGGCCAATTATTAAGGCCTTTTTCATGAAGATCATCCCACTGACAATTAAAATGGTAAGCAGTCATCGCATTCCAGCATAACACAGATTATCCATACAGAATTCGTGCTATCAGGTTTGCCTTTGAGGCTTCAGTTGAGGCTTCTTTTGTTACCAAACTTATTGGCAAGAAAACACTCAAGAACTAGCCTCAATAGAATAAAAAGAAAAAGAGTTACAGTGTTTCTGTAGCCTGTCTCTTGCGTCTTGTTCAAAATTTTGAGTCAAAAGATCTAACAAAAAGGATAAAAAGGAAAGTTTAGCAGAAGGTATTGGAAAAAAAAAAGGTTACAATCCCTCACAACCTACTCTTTCTTTTTCTTTTAATCAAATCCTGAGACTGAGGAGTACATAATTCACATGTTTTGTTACTAGCACTCAAAAGTAGCCTACATTTCTGATCATAAAAATGTAAGAATATCAAGAACCCTAATGCTAGTCTGTGGGGAAAATAGCATGTGAGTGACTAGATAACGTCTGTTTGAAATTATATCCTTCGATGCTGCTGGAACACATAGGGCTTATTTTTCTTCATCAAACACATCCTTCCAACAATCAGACTTGGGGAAACAGGAAATGAGGAATGTAGCCAGTTAGCCCAGATGAAATTGGAATTTTGCAATCAGAAATATAAATGTAAACTAAATTTTCAAAGGCAAAGTGGGAGGAAACGCAGTACTAGTCACAAATCCTGCTGTTATTTACTTGTATGTAAATCCCTAAGCATCTTGCTACTCCACATAACTTTACATCTAAGTATTGCTTTTGGAGTCTGATCCAAAGTCAGTGGAAAGATCTATTTTAGTGCCTGTAATAAGGTGTCTAAATGTATAAATTTCTGTGGGTTTTGGAACTGTTGAAAAGTTGTCATTTCCATTCATTGTTTTATTAAACTGTTTAGAACTCATGAACATTGGGCCAATTAATTGCATGCCTTCACATGGGTTTCGATGGCTAATTTAGGAAACAGAATTTGACCAAAGATTGTGCTTGTGATAAAAATCATGCTTTCAAATTTAAAAGCACTCCAATTATCACTGCACCTTTTGCAACTCAGTCACTGAAGCATGACCATGGTCAGTAAGTGGTATTAAGTTAATACTGCCATAATTATTTATAAATGGAGTGCAGTTAAATTGTTTGTTAATATTTTGGCACCATTGTGTGATGGAAACAAATGCAGGAACAAAGAATGCTCATGCACTTTGCAGCTGCCCATGTGACTCCAATACTTCATTTCAGGCTTGAAAGGGTTTGCTTTAAAGAGGATTGAGAAAATATTTTGATATATTGGGGAAAGGAGGTGAAATGGTTTAGCTGTTGTGTGGTGAGTGTATTTATGATGCTAGGATTAGAGGTATGTAGGAGGTTACTGAGACTATAACCTTTGTAGGTGGCTTGTTTTTCAGGGAGAGGAGGTTGCCTCAGATGTACAGAGATACAGGTTGCTGAGGAACGTTGTTCTGATGAAGATGTGCACCTTCTATTGTGGTCCTACTTACTCCTTTTGCCTCAAAGAAAGGGACATTACTGGGGACGAATGACAGGATCACAGATTTTGCACTGTGGCAGGTAGAAGCGCAGAGCAACAGTGCAATTTTGACTATGAATTCTTGGCAGGAAAATAACTTTAATTATGAACTCTTCTAAGATTATTTAGATACCTAGAAGGTCAAAACTGGGTAACTACAGGAACAGGAATGAGTGACAACAGGAGACACTAGCCTGCAGTCCTGAGCTATCCTGTATCACATGTAAGAAGCAAATTGGCATTACATGTCTACCTTTTCTTTTCATGCAACACAAAGTCCTCACAGAAGTAACTACTTAAAAGTTTTTAGCAAGAAATGTTATTTAAACTGCCTGGGAATCTAATTTTCTCTTGTTCCACATCTTTATGTCAGTTGTAATGCATATGCAACAGGATCAAGAAGCACAAGAAGAGCAGTAGCATAATGGAAATGACTGTCTTCAAATGCTGAATCTTTTGTCTTTCTGTGCTGATTTAGTATCTTCCTGAGCCCTCTGCAACCTTAACATGGAGTTAGTCTCTAAAAGTTTATTCAAGGCACAAAAAAGTAGAAGTGCTTTTTGACTTCACAAAAGTGTACTTATTTTAATCTAAATGAAATACTGGTGTTCTTTTCATGACTAATTATGTGATGTCTGGTAGTGTGCCACAATAATATTTGTCATTTCTGATCAGTGTTCTATCATAAAACAACACATTCAAACACTTGCGGGGACAAGACGATAAAAAATAGATTAGAACATATTTTCCTGTATAAGGAGTATTAAACTCTGTAAATACAAGAAATAAATTACTATTATAAAGATATTATAAACTAAAAGATAATTAATTTGAATTATCCAAAGCAATGCAACATTAAAATGCATACTGACTGGATGACCATGTTTGCTAATGTATTTTTCAGTTGCATTCTAGTACCTTTCCTCAAACTGAGTTTTGACTTGGATAAATCAAATTTCACATTTCCCATTCAGTTTTATATTTGTATAGTTTCAACACTTAACTAAATAAAAAACAAGAAAACCTCCACAGCTGGGTTAACTGTCCACTGACATCCAGCAGGTTCTCATTTGGTCCCTCTTAGGTGCATATGGATGCTGAGCTGTGACATTTTCTTTAAGCTTTGCAAAGTTTCAATAACTCTTTAATTGGAGAGCTACAAGGTCAAAGTTTGTTATGCTATGAGAACAAGAAATAACTTTACATATTTTTTGGTTTTAACTGGTTCTTTTTTTTTTTTTTATAGAAGAAGCCCAACAGCCCAATTTGTGTTTGGGTTTGTTTTTTTTTTAATCAAAATCACCTCCTGTACTGTAAAAAATGTGACAAATTCAAACTAGGAGTGGGTATCTCTTGTGTACTCACATGTCAGGGATATTTCCTTATAAATAATGGCAAACCATGTTGATGAGAGCATTAACCAGGTATTCAGGGAATCTGAATAGTGGAGGAGAGTGGTGTGTTTATAGAGTTGGTCAGGGCTTTTTCCTCCGTGTACTGCATCACTTACACAGCAGAAAGGAAGAACAGGAATGGAGAAACTATAACATGGGGAGTCTATTTCCATTAATTCACCACCAAGATATTTTTACAGTAGTACAATGCCAACAACTTCTGATTCACAGAGATCAGAATTACAGCTGTGTTTTTCTATTAGAAGTGTATTATTATTATCTCTTACAGCAGAAGCTGGTCTGATGCCTCTAAACCGTAAGATCAGCTGCAATGCTGTATTCCACAGTTAAACCACAATTGCCACATTCCATTGCAGGTTTCTTCTTGCAGTTACCACAGGGCCTTACAGCAGCCCTATTTGTTATGGTCTGAGAAGTAGGAACACTGACAAATAAAAAGGCAGAAATATTTACCCATGTGCATTGGCTAATAGACTCAATTGCTTAAGGAAACTTCTCCTTCCCTCTAAATCTTCGTCACAGTCAAATCTAATTTTGATGCCATTTTGCTCATCTAAGAAGCAATGATTGATCTGGGCTTGGGAGCAAAGGACTGCTGAAAATGTTTTCCCTCTTGTCATTTCTGTGGTTGCTTATAGCCTTTGTGTTTTCCCTTCACTTTGTGAAGGGAATGAAAAGGAAAGGACAACGGTCTCAGCCGTATTTTCAAACTATAAACCCTCTTGTCTCATCTGGGCTCTGCAACTTTGTGATATGGTGATAGATGGGATCTACCACTCCTGTGTGAGGTCCAAAAGAGCTCTTTGTGAGCTTTCATGTATCTGCTGTAGCAGTGCAGACAGGCTGAGAGAGGGTCTTGGGTCTGGAGCAGAAGCATGTCACTCTGATGCTGCTTTGCAGTGACTAAACCAGCATCACTCCAAGGGTTTTCTCCTCAGCCCTGCTACTTTCTCCCTGAATGAGTCCTCTGAACAGCAGAGCCTTTTTGTTCCTTCAGTTCATTCATATTTCCTTACCTTTAGAAGAGTATATGCAGAGACAGAGCTCTCGGAACTCTTCCTTTGAACCTAATTCTCTTTTGTTTCACATACCCACCCAAATTTTAATTCTTCAGTGAAAAAGACAGGAGTATTAGTAAATACCTTGTTACTTTCATAGAACATAGAAATAGGCAGGCATTCTTCACACAGCTGAATACAATTATTTTGCCTGAATGAATTGCAGTTTTGATACAGAAATATAATTGATATTTCTTCTATATATCAATTAAAACAATTTTGTTTCCCAGCCAGGTAGAAGAAATGAGAATACATTGTAACCTCATACTTTTATTATCCCTTTTCTTTGCCTTTGTATACATGACCTTTGCTTATATTGTGATAAATATAGGATTATAAGCCCTTTGAGGCAACCACTGCATTCCTTTGCTTCTGTGAGGAGCTTGGCAGCCTAGGGAGTACTCATGTAATAAGTCATCCACACAAAACAGAATCAGGATTTTATGGTCTAAGGATTCTCGCATGGGGAAAAAAAAAAAAAAAAAAAAAAAGAAAAGAAAAGAAAAGAAAAGGAGCTATAGATGGTGCCTTGGCTTATCCAGTGAGTTGAGGAAGAGTGAACCCAGTTATGCCAGTCAGGATGGAAAATACTAAATATTAGGCCTTAAGAGATTGCACTCTGAAGAGACAAATATAGGGAAGATGTTCTTTATTGTCCTTTGCTATTGTTTAAACACTTACCTGATCTTTACGGGTTGTCTGGGCGTTTTTTTTGCCTTATTGAATAACGCATTCTTAAAAGAATGTGAAAGGGAAAAGCATGAATAATAAAAAAGCTTCCTTACATTTCTGTGTTTGAGCTGCAAAAAAATCAGGAAACATAGCTTCTTCATAGGCATGGAAAACACCCATAATTATATTTTGATGTTATACTCACTGGAATAACCAGTCCTGTTTTCAGTTTTGTAACAATGTCAGTGGGTAAACATACCATCATAGACATACATGGATATGTTCAAACCTGTTCAGTTCATCTTTACTTGAAACTCTGAAATAAGCCATTTGGCACTAAGAGCCTTTGCTAAGCTCCCAAACTGACTCTTGAATTAGCACAGCTGACCCTGCTGTACTTAGCTGCTTGCATACTAACTAGGTGATCCATTTTCTTTTATTGTAATGCTTAAAAATGTGTTGTCTTGCTGCAGTGTACTCTTGTTCTTAGTCTTTCATGAATAATTAGCAATCAAAAGGAAAGGTAGTTGTTTTTTTAAAAGTAACTTCCCCAAGTCCCATTAATCATCTGTGATTAGCTGCAAAATCTCCAGGGCTACCATCATTCTTTGAAGCTGTACTCAATATCATCTGGCTAGTTCTTCCTGCTGAGTATGCCAGTGATAGGACTGACATGGCCATTTTAAAAAACACTTAGGGTAAGTCAGATATACAAAACTCTGATCCTGCAGTGTTCTGAGCACCTTCAGCTGAAGTGCAGTGGGGATAAAGGGACCGTGTCATTTTTGGGAAGCCCTTAATAGCTCACCGAATCTGCACCCAACTGTTTATTAAATGGCTATAATAATAAATATTCACCACCTGAATCTCCTGTTAAGAACAATAGGATGTCTGTAATTGCTTGGCAAGAATGTCTGTTTCTGTTAGACCTTTAAACATGAACAAACCTCTTTTGAACATCCTAAAATGTCAGAAATTAACTTCATGGCAAAATGGGAATTTGGAAGTTCCTGTCACTGTCTTGGTTTGCTCATGGACCTGTGCCATCCACCCCTCAGCAATTCCTCAAATGTCTTCTCTTCTCTGCACTCTTTGGTACCAACAACAGACGTGAGAAGAAAAATGACCCTAGATCCAAGACTGTTTTGAGGGAAATCCATTCTTGTTTTCAGCACCGGAAATAATTCTGATTATACTACTTATAGGAAGCTCAGAGATGATTTGAGCTTTCATCAAGCGAGAAGTGTGAGAATCATAGAATTATTTAGGTTAGAAAAGACCCTTAAGATCGAGTCCAACTGTAAACCTAACACTGCCAAGTCCACCACTAAACCATGTCCTTAAATGGCACATCTACATACCTTTTAAATACTTCCAGAGAATCACACTTCAGAGAATAGAAAACATATGTATTTCTTTACTAAATACTTAGTATTCTCCAGGTTAACTTAAATCTAAACTAAAAAGTAACTTAAATATAAATAATAAATAATAATAGATTAAAAATAATGTCTGAGGTGCAATGACATAGGTAACCATGTGGACTGATATGACGTACACACTGCATGTGCACATAGCTGTCCTGCTAGATTTTTACAGCTTGAAGAGTCTTCACTGCTAAAAGTTCACATTTAGTTCAGATATGCTTCCCTATACTAAAGTCATGTCTTTCCAGAGCTGTGTGGGTAGCCTTGGAGTAAACTGATGGAGAGTGTACATATGCCTGTGCTTCAGTCATCTCTGGAACTACAAGTAGGTTGGTGTTCTCTCTTTAAAGAGTCTCTACAGAAAAAAACATTCACAACCTTGCAGTCTGCAGGAAGAATTGCTGAAATATACTGGCTCCAGCTTAGAAAAAATAATACCTCTCATACTGAAAAAGGATGGAAAATCTAGGCTGTGAATATAACAATCAATAACAATACCCAATAATCAATATAATAATCAATAATAATAATCAAAATATAATATAATATAATATAATATAATATAATATAATATAATATAATATAATATAATATAATATAATATAATATAATATAATATAATATAATATAATATAATATAATATAATATAATATAATATAATATAATATAATATAACATAATATAACATAACATAACATAACATAACATAACATAACATAACATAACATAACATAACATAACATAACATAATATAATATAATATAATATATAATATGTATAATATATAATATAATATAAACAATAATAATAATCAAACAATAATCAATATAATAATCAATAACAATGTCTACTTTTCTGGCTATGCGTCTTCATCTAACAAAATACATTACTTCCATTCCCCAGCCTTGTTTTACCAGATCAAAGAAGGCTTTAGCCTATTTTTAACAAACCACTTTTCAATAAAATTATTCTTTGGAAATTTGGAAATATAGTGAAGAGTATTTTTTATATTTACTATGTAATATGAACCCAAACAAGTCCTAAAATATTTGAATGGCATACACAAATAAATGATCGCTGCAGGAATGGTTTCTAGCACCAACATAGATACACATCCTCTACAAAGACTAAAGAAACTGTCAGATCGTAAAAAGAAAACAAAGAATGAAGGAGGCAAATGTAATTCCTCCAGTTTGTATTTGGCCTGAATATAGAAGCAGCCTTAATTTTTACAAAAAAACAGGTTAGTTTTTTGTTTCAAGTTTGATCTATTCCAGGCACCCCTTTTGCAAAAGTCAGCCAGTCCACAGATTAACCCAGTACAGAGCTATTGGTAGCTAGCTGAAGTTCGCACAAAGGGCATGTTTTGATTTTATAGACTCTATTTTCTGAAAGGGCATTTTGAGGAGCAGCAACCTGGCATTTTTAGTAACTTAAATGTGAAATAAAATTATGATACTTAGTGTCCATTTTCTCAAATTTTATTTTCAAAGTGCAAGCATTGTCCATACTAAGTATAAAGGTAGAGACACTTAAGGAAGCTTTTCACAGAAAACAAAATCTGAAAAGTATGATATACACACTGCTGAAAAATAGCACATTTTCATAAAGGCTTCTGTTCTGTTTCATGTAAACATAAATCTTGAAAATTATAATTAGTGCTAGAATTTTGTGGTCTTCATCAGGGTTATTTTATTTTGTATTTGTAGAGAGAGGAATTCATTTTCTTCATGCACTGTAAAATAAGTTCAGCTGCTCAGTATGATGCTAAATGTAAAGATTTAGAGGCTAAGTTTCAGGCATTTTTCTTTTCAGGGTGTTTTAATGAGAATACTTATATCTAAGAAAATATTTAGAAACATAGAATCATTAAGGTTGGAAAAGACCTCTAAGATCAAGTCCAACCATCAACCCAACACTACCATGCTTCCTAAACCATATCCCAAAGTGCTGTGTCTACATATTTTTTAACACCTCCAGGGATGGTGATTCCACCATCTCTCTGGTGGAAACGGGCAAACTGTTCCAATGCCTGACCATTCTTCCAGTAAAGAAATTTTTCCTAATATCCAATCTAAAACTCCCCTGACACAACTTGAGGCCATTTCCTCTTGTCCTATCCCTAGTAACCTGGGAGAATAGACCAACACCCACCTCGTTACAACCTCCTTTCAGGTACTTGTAGAGAGTGATAAGGTCTCGCCCTCAGCCTCATCTTCTCCACACTAAACAATTCCTGTTCCCTCAGCCACTCCTCGTACGACCTCCTCTCCAGACCCTTCACCTTCTCTGGACATGCTCCAGCAACTCAGTGTCCTTCTTGTGGTGAGGGGCCCAAAACTGATCACAGTATTCGAGGTGTGGCCTCACCAGTGCTGAGTACAGGGGCACGATCACTTCCCTACTCCTGCTGGCCACACTATTCCTGATACAAGCCAGGATGCTGTTGGCCTTCTTGGCCACCTGGGCACTCTGCTGGCTTATGTTCAGCCAGCTGTCAACCAGCACCCCCAGGTCCTTCTCCACTGGACAGCTTTCCAGCCACTCTTCCCCAAGCCTGTAGTGTTGCATGGGGTTGTTGTGACCCTAGTGCAAGACCAGGCACTCGGCCCTGTTGAACCTCATAAAATTGGCCTCAGCCCATCGATACAGCTTGTCCAGATCCCTCTGCAGATCCTTCCTAACATTGAGCAGATTGACACTCCCACCCAATTTGGTGCCATCTGCAAACTTTCTGAGGGTGCACTTCATCCTCTTGTCCAGATCACTGATAAAAATATTAACCAAGACTAGTCCCAAATCAGGGCCCTTGGGAACATCACTTGTGACCAGCTGCCAACTGGATTTAGCTCTGTTCACAACAACTCTCTGGGCTCAGCAATCCAGCCAGTTTTTAACCCAGCAAAGGGTACACCTATCCAAACCATGATCCTTCAGGTTCTCTAGGAGAATACTGTGGGAGGTAGCGTCAAAGGCTAATAATTTGGCTTGTACTTCAACTTAGGTATAATTAGCAAGAATTTCAAAGTATAGGTTTCAGGAAGATCAGTACTGTGAACTGGGAACTGCTATAGATCTAGAATAATTTGAGGTATGTAAATTTAGTGTAATAGGTAAATTTCTTAGTTATCAATGTCTGTTCTATTTCATGTTGTTCATAAAGACTGCTGATATACAGAATCACGGAATCACAGAATCACAGAATGGTAGGGATTGGAAGGGACCTCTGGAGATCATCTTGTCTGACCTCCTTGCTTGAGCAGGCACACCTAGAGCAGGGGGCACAGGAATGCATCCAGGTGGGTTTGGAATGTCTCCAGGGAAGGAGACTCCACAGCCTCACTGGGCAGCCTGTTCCACTGCTCTGTCACCCTCACAGTAAAGAAGTTTTTCTCATATTCAGGTGGAACTTCCTGTGTTCCAACTTGAGCCCGTTGTGCCTTGTCCTGTCGTTGGACACCACTGAACATAGTCCAGTCGCATCATCCTGACACCCACGCTTTAGATATTTGTAGGTATTAATTAAATCCCCACTCAGTCTTCTCTTCTCCAGGCTAAACAAACCCAAGTCTCTCAGCCTTTCCTCATAAGGGAGATACTCCTGCTCCCGATCATCTTGGTAAAGTCCAGGTAGATAACAACCACAGCCTTTCCTTCATCCATTAGGTGGGTGTAATGATTTTAGCTGGGATAGAGTTAATTTTCTTCACTGCAGCTGGCATAGTGCTGTGCTTTGGACTTAGTATGAAAACAACGTTGATAACACACTGATGTTTTAGTTGTTGCTGGGTAGAGCTTGTACTAGTCAAGGACCTTTCTATCTTCTGATGCTCTGCCATGTGCACAAGAAGCTGGGAGGGGAGGGGGCACAGCTAAGGGAGCGGATTCAAACTGTCCAAACAGGTATTCCACATCATGTAACATCATGCCCAGTATGTTAACTGGGAGGTCCTGGCTGGGGGAGGCAGGCAGCAATTGCGGCTTGGGGACCGGCAGCGTTGGTCGGCTGGTGGTGAGCAGTTGTATCTTTTGCGTTTTGGGTTTTTTTCCCTTTTTTTTTTACCTTTTAATTATATTGTCATTATTATCATAATCTTTATTATCATTATTGTTTTATTTTAATTATTAAACTGTTCTCATATCAACCCACAAGTTTTCTTTCCTTTGCTTTTGCTCTTCTGATTCCGTCCCCCATCCTACAGGGGTGGGGGGAGTAAGCAAGTTGCTGTGTGGTGTTTAGTTGGCAGCGGGGGCTGAACCACAACAGTGGGTCATCTTATCATAGATCAGGTTGGTCTGGCAGGACCTGTCTTTTGTGAAGTCATGCTGGCTGGGCCTGATCTCCTGGTTGTCCTGCATAAGACTGGTGAGCTCAGTCAAGAAGAATCTCTCCATAATCTTCCCCATTACCAAGGTCAGGCTGACAGGCCTGTAGTTCCCTGGATCCTGCTTCTGGCCCTTCTTGTAGATGGTCGTCTCACTGGCAAACCTCCAGTCATCTGGAACCTCCCCTGTTAACCAGGACTGTTGATAAATAATGGAGAGTGACTTGGCAAGCTCCTTTGCCAGCTCCCTCAATGCTTTTGTGTGGATCCCATCTGGCCCCATAGACTTGTGAGTGTCCAGGTGGCTCAGCAGGTCATAAACTGCTTCCTCCTGGATTATGGGGCATTTATTCCACTCCCTGCACCTGCCTTCCTGCTCAGGGAGCTGAATATCCTGGGGATAACTGGTCTGATGGTTGTTAACAAGCTTATTTGTTAGCAAGCTTTCCATAACGCTTAAGGAAGACAACACTTGCTCTGCAACTGAGATACAAACCATTGTTCTATTAACCCTGCAGAAGGAAGTTAAGAGGTGAAACCTATGAAGGACTTCCATTCTCACATTTTAGTTACCTGTCCCTACTAAGGGGTAACTTAAATCAGAATACCTTGGCTCCACAGCCAGCCAGTTGGTTGGACGTCTTAGATCCTAACAGAGTCTCTGAGAAGCAGATCTATTGAAATCTTATTTCCTGTGGGGCTGCACATAATTTCTTATTAACAGATTCTCTTCTGTCTAAAATTTTGGAAATTCCTCACAAAGATAAAGCATTCATAAATTCTCTTGTGTAGTCTTCCTGGTGCCTAAGAAAGTTAAGATGGATGCTGCAGCTTTTTTAGAGATATTAACAGGATATCTCTCGTGTTACTTTCTGTGTATGCTTGTGAGACTTGCAGTGATTAAGATTTTGGAGACATCTGCTCTGCCTGATGTTGAGGACTTGGTGAGCAGGTTCCAGTGTCACTGTAGAAACATGGTAGTGGAAAGGTGCAAGGACATAACTTGGTCACATAAACCTACTTCTTTAGTAAACTGGGCTAAAGAATGGGCATCTAAACCATAAAATTAATTATGAAGGGACTTTCATTACATTCATTACTAAGAGACATACTCAGGGATGTGAAGGGAAAAAGTCCTGCCCTCTTTATTATTTCTTCACATTATCCCAGGCTGGCTGTGAAAGCAGCTTTCAGACCATCCTTGCTTCCTTCTGAAGAAGGAAAATTACTTGATGACCAAGTAAACACTCTGCTCTTCTGCCTCTATCACTGCATGTGGTAAGTCACATTGCCAGGTTCCCCAGATGTCTCTGCTCTCTCTTTCCCATGAACACACAGCACTGAGGTTGAAATGGACCACTCAGGATGCAGGTATAATTCTTTAACTGTGGAAAAAAAATAGTAATGACAGGCAGTAGGATATTTGGCCCTATTAATTTTTAAGATATATGCACACACAGAGCAGGACTTGACCTTTTTAGAGGTTCTTGATGTCTTTTCTTCCAAACTTTATTGCAAAAACTCACAATGCAGAAGAGTTAGGAAAAACTGTATCTTGTGTCTGTCAAGATTCAAACTCACATTTTCCTGGAGGAATAGATCTGCCTACCTGCAGGCAAATCTGCCCTTTCTGCTGGCAAAAGATTTGACCACACCTTACCTATTTGCTAAAATATCAGGACTACATTCAGAAAAGTCATTGTCTCAATACTCAGTTGTTAACCCTTGGAGAGGACTTAAGCCTAGAACAAAAATTCAGGGGTGTTTACTACATTTACATATTTTCAGGAATGAGTTTGTTTTATTTCACAATAACATATTGTACTGACATGCTAACGGGACAAAAACAAATTGAAGGAAAAATGGAGAAGTCATCCTTTAAACTCATCAGAATAAAGCAGTGAAAATTTTTAGTATGATCTCTGTTGACCCAAATCCATAAAATCTCCATCTTATTTAAACTGAAATTGAACAAAAATAGTTTATTCATGGGTTTTGTCATAGCATGATGTTTTCATCTCATACCAGCAAGATCTAAGCCAGTGGGGTTTGAAAACTTATTGAGAAATATCTGTTTGCACCAAATGACTTTGGTATCTGAATACTGTCCAGTGTTGAACAATTGGACAAGTGAAACAAACCTTGTTGTAGTCAAAGGCAGTACTAATGACACACCGTCCACTCCAGCCCCCGGTCTTACAAGAAGTAGAGAGGTCTGTTATTAGACATAAAATATCAAAAGTTTCATTCAGCTTCTGGATGTCCCCAAAATATAGAGTATTTCTGCACTACCTAGATTTCACCCAGCATCTCAGGAAACCATGAGGTGAATAAAACTGCTTCTATTGCTCAGACTTAAGACACTAATTCTTATATAACCTGGCTTTTCCCTGTTTTTGAAGGACTATTCTAGTTCAAAAGCTTGAAGGAGGAGAAAATCGGACCATAATTAAATTAAGAGCTATAGTCCTTACTGTCGAGAAATATTTATACGTTTACAAAGTGATGAAGATTGTACTTAAAGAAAAATGTGGAAAACGTGAGAAATTACTAATTATTCTTTTAAGAAGGTATTTTACTATGTGGGAAATTGAATGAATGGTGAATTCAGGTTTAGCTGCCAAGCACATTTTCATTGACTCTCTGGATGAATGTACAATGAACAGAACATCAGTGAACAGGGAACTGCCATTTCATTAAGCTAAATTAATTTATACTACTTAATATGACTAACTATTATTGTACACAGATGCTTCATGACACTTCCTGGATATTTACACAGGATCCTGGGACTTGCACAGAATCCTGTGCTCTTGTGAAGCTTTTTTATGAGCCAAAGAAGCCCAAGCCAGGTAAATTAATGGAACCTGGTTACAGGCACTGCCATTTTTTTTTGACAGAAGTCATAGTTCAGAAGATTCAAGACACAATACTACAGGACAAAAATTCCTAATATCCCCTGAAACAAATTTCATTATTTCAAACCATTTAATTATAATAGTTACATAGTACTTGGTGAAAAAGGAACATATGTTATAGATCAGCAGTATTATCTCTAGTTTTTATTTGTCTCCATCATCTTCTGATATTTGATAGGTATGTATAAGGATCTGCATCTCACAACAGTTTTTCAATGTCTATTTGAGTTTCCTTTTCATTTTTGCTTCAGATTTGTACTCTGTTGCTATAAGCCATATTACATGTCTCCTAGAGCTAAAGATCACCAAAAAAATTTAAAGAGCAAGAAGCAACTATTTAAATTCATTTTTTTAAATACAGTGCAACCATTAAGGAAAACAATAAAGAAACGAAAAGTGACAAAGAAGAAAGACAAGCGAGACAGGGAAAAAGAACAATCCTTGGATAAAAAAATGCTGAATTCAACTCTCTTGTTCTTTTTAAAACCTCAAGAAGTTTCTGTCTTCTCTCCTTCAGCAGTGTAAGTGCTAAAATGGTGTTAACAGACCCATTGTTTCTCTGTACACTGTTAAAAATGGCTTGTTGATCTGGGTCACACAAAGGCATTCATTAGCTGAAGTAAGTAATCACTTTGGTTTTTAACTGAAAAAAAAAAAAACCAGCTAGAACAATTCTTTTCTATTTAATTACTGTGCTCAGTTCTTTTAGAGCTTACCAATAATGAACACCTATTCCTGGTGAAGTACCATTGATCACAAATTAACACTGTTGCTTAACTGATTCAACATGACAAATGTCACAGGCCAGACTCTCAAAGCCATTGCTTTTGCATATGTGCAGCAAAATCAATTTATAAGGCAATCCATACTACATGTGTAGAGAACTAGTTATTAACACAGTACTATAAAAAAGTCAATCCCTTCAAGATTTACTCTTGCTGAGCAGAAGTATGCAACCTATTTCATTAACTTAAAAGAAGTGCACTGACTTCTTTCCCTTCTTCCTCCCATACTACCTCTTTCCTAATCCTGCATCTGTGCAATGAATGTCATGAAAACTAATCGATCCATTTCAGTTTAGGTGAAAATGGCCCCAATTGATGTTTTCGCTGTCTTTTTAACAATGTTAAATGGTTGGAAACTGTTGAAGTGAGAGACTTTTACTGCTTGCAGCAAGTGAGTAGTGTAAACGATATTGATCAGCTATAAGGGCTTTACAGTACAGAAACATTCAGCACATTATTTAAAGTGTAAATACCTATTTGATTTATTTTTGGCTTGAATCCAGACATTTATAAGGTGGCTTTTCCCTCCTTTGCGAAGCCTTTTTTAAAAATACAAATGTCATTCAGGCCTCTCTTACAGATTGAGTTGTTCCTGTTTTCATTAGTAAAAGCTGAAATCCTCTCAGGGAGAAAAAGAAAGTGGAGCAGGGAGGTTTGATGCTCCTGTAAGTGGTGAATCTGAGAACGGAACATCAAGAAGAGGAAGTGAGAAAAGATTCACAGCTTCAGAGTTGGAGCCACTTATCAGAAGGCAAAGCTAGAGATAATAGAAGGCACAGCCTTGTATCTTTAAGTCTGCTATATCTTTGCTTTTGATAATATTAATCCAGAAACTCTTATGGGACAATCCAGAGATCACAAACCTGGAACAATGAGAGCTAAATGATCCCCAGGGACTAGGACTGTGACATGGGGAAAAAATCAGCATGCCTTATTTTTAATGTATAAGAATATGAAGGACTATTCTCTTTCTGTCATGACTTGCTCAGTGCTTTGCTGAGAAAGGAGAGGTTTGGTTGCTTTCAATATACTACATCTAATTTCTTTATTAATAAATCTGTACAAACAAAAAGGCAGAATGTGTTATTAGTGATTGTGTAGTGTTTGTATTATTTTATGCTTTTATTTGTATTACCTGGTTATTCAGTGAATCACTGGACTCATCCAAGAAATCAAGCCATTAAAAATATTTTTTTCTTAACTCTTTGCAATCATGGACTGCAGAGCAAAGTACTTCACAGAGGCACACAATGATCAGATCTAACTTCAGCTGTTGTGACAGGAAAAAGGCAAAGGATTTTTCTTCTCTCAGAGCAAGCCAAAGTGTGCCTCAATGCACCTAATACAGAAGACCAGATCTGTACAAGATTTCAGTGTAAACTGACAATAAAAGAGATGAATTAGCATAACTGAGTGTTCACTTATGAAGATTAAATAGCCTTTTACTGCAGATGTTTGCCAAGGAAAAGGCTCCCTAGTGGAAGACTATAAGCAGTTAAGATAGATTTGATGAGGATTTTAATTGCTGTTATGCAACTGGTAATGGAAAGTTTTTATTAAATGTCATGCAAAAGCCAATCAATATTTTGGAGCAAAAAAGCTCTTGGCTGCGCAATGCTTGGACATTTTGCTAGCAGTATTTCAGGCAGCAAGGAGGTACCTCCTTAATTTTTGTTCCCATTCCTGTTCTCTGACATTTAAAAACAATTTCCTTAAGAAGGCCAAGTCACATTTCAGTGAGGTTTTAGGCAACTGCTGAAAAGAAAAAACCTGACCCACATCATCATTTACTCCTGAATGCAGCTGAAAAAACTGCGATGTGGACACTGCCCATCTCCCTCTTCAGAAGCAATTAAGTTAGTGTGAGCACTCCTTTCAGGAAGGACACAAATAGATTAATCTAACTTGTTCACATGATGGTAATTTGCTTTGCACAGGAAGCACCTAAGAACAGTGCCATAGGGTGTTATAGGTTTTTTCCAACCCCTCCTCTAGAAGCTGTTCCATTTTGCATGAAACTATTAAATATTCACCACCTCGTTCACCAGAAGGGGAGAGGGAGGGAACACAGCTGCATAACATAATGGCTAGCTCTAAGAGACCTGGCTTTCTTGCTCCAATGGATACTTCAATTCCCTGCTCCAGTTGTTTCAGGAACTGGGACCCATGTCTTCTTCCTCCCAAGTGAATGCAGTAACAGACTATAACATCATGCTTAGCTTCTCCTCTGGAATAATCATTTACTCGGCCTTGCAAGGTGCAATAACAGCATTTGGTTAGTAGAGCACTCACAGCAGAGGTGCATTTCAACTCTTCCTTCTCTGTCTGCTCATCTTTCTGAAGCAAAGAAAGGATCCTGCTGTCCTATCTGCCCAAGGATTGTAGCTACTGAAATACCAAGAATAAAGAGAAAAGGACAGTACCCTGTGGCCACACTAGAATGCCTTTGTCTAAGTGCAGTCATGCGCTCTCCAAAAATTTGCCTCAAATATTGTGTGTGAGGACATCGGTGCAATTTATGTGTAAAAGAGGAGTGCAAATGCTCAGTACTGCTATTAGCTAGGAACATTCCACAGGCACTAGAGCACTGAAGGGGTGTAAACTCTGTCGGTGTGGGGCTGCATGTGAGCTGGGCATTTAACTGAAAGAAAACTCCAGAACTATTGCACGTTAGACAAGCTTTTTCAACAAATATGGGATATGTTTACTAAGATTCCATCACGCTGGCTGTTTTGGGAGAAAAATTATAATTTTAAACAGGAAAACATATGGGAACCAAACAAACAATTCAGCTATGCTTCTTCTAAGGTGGACACTTTCTTGGTAGGCAGCCCTAATTGCTGCAATAGCTTTTAGGTGTTCTAATGCACTCAAGTGAATTATGCACCACACTGCTTCTGAATGACACAGCCATTTCTGACTCCATTAATATGGAAGATTTCAGCCAAATGCTTTTAAACGATAGCTTCTCTTTATTTGTAATTTCAGACTCTATTGATTTCCTTCTGTTCCCTTCATTATGATTTCAATTGATTACCTTGGCAACTGCAATAACAATGATTGCACTTGACACTGTCTGAGACTCTCGAGATGGTATTTGAATAGGAATGGTATAATTTGGGGAAAAATGCCTACAAGAACCTGCCATTAACAGTACACTTACACTTTACTTTTATTGACTTCCCTCTCTTTCAAACAGGCTCTTGTCAGGGAATCTGTTGCTAGATATTGGTTAGGATTTCAGTGACTCATTGAAGTAAAAGATCCTTATTAACAATGAGAGCAGATTTTATACTAGTGGACTTTTTTCATCACTGTGACACCTCAGGGAAACTTCCCACCCTAGATGACATCTTTGTCCCCTTGGTAGGAGGGCTACCAAGTCTTTGTAAGCAGCGTTCCTGGCCAAGGCTTTCTTTTACTAATTGCATTATGTCTTGCACACGAAGAATTTCAATACAAAGGCATTATTATAGATTAAGAGTTGAGATGGCCTTATTCACTTTTATTGCAGCTTATGTCTTGCAGAAGAGCAATTACATATGCTTTATTTTAGGGGACAGATTACTGTTTAGCTTATTTGGCATTTGTATTCTTCAGTTTGAGCTGAAGAATGTGTTCTTCATTTTAGCTTTATTTAAGGACCATCCTCAATGTTGTAGCAGTATTCTTCCTATGGAAATAATATTATACAGGAGGTCTCTTTTCTTATTCAATCTATGTCAGAACTGTATTTATGTCAGAGCAAATATCACAGGGAAGAGAGGGTAAAGCAAAAGAGGGACAACCTTCTCTGCAAATTGCAAAGGTGATTCACATATACGAATATAATATTAGAAAGACACCGCTTCAGTTTACTCTCTGCCACTGTGTCCATGATCTCTGATTTTGATTTTATCCCACATCACCAACTTCTGATTAAAGATACCTTCTATGAATGTCAGGCATTTGGTACTTCTTTATACAATAATAGCATTCCCGTTTTTAAACCTACTATTTCAATTTCAGAAGAAAGAAAGACCAGCCTGGAAAAAGGATCTTTTTCCTTAAATGCTAGGGAATTGAACGTGAACGTAGCAAAGGAATAATTTTAGCAATCTGCCCTTCTGTTATCAGTTGTGCACTTGCAATGAAAAGCAGTGCTGCTACTACAACCACTATTTTATAGGGAAGTTGCATAATTACTATTAGTGACTGTTGACAGTTTGAAGTCATAAGTTAGGAGAGGAACACTGGAAGTTGGACATGATCACTTTCTTCAACATGATAGCCCCTTTCTGCCATCTGACCAGCAGATTCAAATATGATGAGAGTCAAGAGAAGGTAATTGTAGAGTAGTGAATATTGCATGCTGTCACTATACTTTCTACTGAGAATATTTATCCATAAATATCCATATCAAAAAAGAAAGTGAACCTTTCTTTTTATCCATTGCCCTGATATGTTTGGTGAGGTAAAAAAACTCCCAGGTAGCCCAAGTAGGCCTTTGATCAGACTTCATAGACATGAACTTCAACCATGCAGAAATTTTCAACAGTGATTCAGTCTGTTACTTTATATCTGATGTCATTCAGGGCAATGCAAATTTTACCCTAACTCACACAAGAACACCTTTAGAAACTGTGTTAAAGGAGCTTCTGAAAATTTCGAACTCAATCTGTTAAAACAAGGCCAAGAAGAGAATAAGCAAAGAAAGAGTCTTTATATTGGTCTATATAATTGTTTTGTATGACTCATGAAGAGATTTGAGAAGGAGGTGTATTTTATAAAATGCCGTCTTGTCTTCCAACCAATAACCAGAGGTTACAGCCAAATCAGGAAAAAAATGGTGACTTCAGTAACTCGGTAGGCAGACCTTAAAAACAGTATGGTGTTTTGGAGAGTAATTAGAAAATAATTACATAACAAACTACAGTCCAATAACATACTGTACAGAGTGATATGATCACCCAATAGGAAAAAATAATGAAATCATTTGAAAAAAAAAGATAAAACAGATATGTTGCCCAGACATCCTACTTTTATAATTCATTCACTCATGAATCCTAGAGGAGTTTTCAGCCACACAGCTTGAGACGATCCAGGGCTGATCAGAATAACGCTTTTCTGAAAAAAAGAGAGAGAGAGCTAATTGAAAACCTGTAAAATTCTTAGGAGGAGAGAGGGAGGTAGATTAAGAAGATTAAGGAGATTAAGGAGATTAAGAGGGTAGATTAGGAGTGAGACAAGGATTTCATGGTAACACCTTGCACCTGTGGATGTGGCATCTTATTGTCACTCTCAACTAAAACAACAGTAAGAAAACCACTAAACTGGGATGCCATAAAGAAATGGTGTTATTGAAGGCTAAAAGAAATGAAGTGGTAATAATGACTATCATGAGTAATGCAAGCTTAAAATAGATAAACAACATTAAATATGAATTAATCTAGTCAGCTGGATGGCAGCTTTCTAAATTTTATATGGTCTTACTTCTTTCGAATGGTTCCCACTGCTATGGTACTGGAGTTAGACCCTCAATTTTCACCTCACTGGCAGAAAAGAAACCTTGAGATACCTTGACCTGAATGACCTGGTTAAGTGTAGGCAATGATAATTTATCTTAGCACAGTTTATCAGCAGCCATTGTGGCAGTTTGTTATTTACAATACAGCTTTATGTTGTCTAGACATTGTGGGGATGTGTAGGAGAGGGTCTGCTGCTTTAAGGGCATCTGATCAAAGACCTTTTTCAATACAAAAAAGGGGTAACAAGGAAAGGAGGAAACCATAAACAAAAACATACAGGGACACCTAACTGGCAAGGGAGGCAGCGAGGAAAATCAAGCCTGGTCATTTACACTAATTGATAAGGACATGTAAAAGCATGAGAATATTTATTCCAGCAAGGTTTTCTGATCTGGCACCTGGTCAGCTGGGAAGCTGAGAAGGAAAAAGGGAGATGCCAGAAACAAAATATACAGAGACACAAATCTAACAAAACACGGAGACAAAGACATGAAATGACCTCACCAGTTACAACAACTGATGGGTTATCAAGAAACTCCAGGTGCCTCTTCCAAGAAGATCAACCTGTACTTTGCAACTGATATGATTGTAAACCAGGACAGATCCTGGTCACTGGGCTGTGAAGGGTGAGGGAAATGGTAGACCTGTACAAATCCACGAAGGGATGTACAGAGGAAGGGGGAGCCACAAGAACAGAGAGCAGGAGGTAGGTAGAAAAGGGGTAGAAAAGGGGCTTTTGACATGTAGAGCAGGGTCAGTCTGTACACTTGTCTGGCTGAGCCCTGCGTCTGATCACTGGAGTCGGAAGCCTCTAATAAAGTAATTCCTTTTCTTTAAGACTACAGTAACAGGACAGTGGCGTCACCTGCTCGGAAAATCCTCCAGTCCTTGATGCGCCTTTGTTTACTTCAGAAATCTTTGCTGCCATGCTTTCCTGTTCATTTTCTAGGCTGATCCTTTGTTCCGTTTTCCCAGCACTTTTATGGGAATATCTGTGCTCTTTGGCATCTACACCCCATTAAGAAAACTCCAGATTACATCAAAAGCTTTCAGAAAGAACTGAGAATAAATCTTTTGAAGGCTAGAAGTATTATTATGCTTGCTATGATAAAGTTTTGCCACCAGTTGTTAACAGCATCATTTTACCGCTCACATTTCATCAAGCTGGTTTTCCATAATGGTATTATCATTTATAGATAATAGCCTCTTGTAGCCACCTTGTCTGTCCATGTACCGTTAACAATGTTACTAGTTTTCTATACAGGCCTGTGCAGACTTGTGACACACAGTACCAACCCCATGATACAAAAAGTTTATACACACACACACATATTTTTATCACAAATAGGAGCCCCCCTCCATTTGCTTTCTTCTAAGTTCTAGCCTCCTCTGTTTCACAGAGGAAATACCATTCTGGAGTCATATACCTGAGTAGTGCAAGTACGAGATTTAAACCTGTATGTAAGTATATGCAATGCTTTTAAAGGCCCGGTAGAAACAGATGTACTTCTACAAAGAAAATTCACTTTTTTAGAAGTCAGGTTGACTTTAGTGGAAATATCTGAAGGAAAGATACCTTTCAATATAATGTGTTGTATTGAATTAATGTATCAAGACTTGCCTCTTAGGATATTGCAACAGAACAGTACCATTATTTTCCTAAATGCAATTCTTGCCTGACAGTTTAATCATACTGTGTAATTGTCACACACCTCTATGACCAAAAAAATAGATAGAGTATTATAGCTAATGTAGTTTTCTTTTTAAAGCAGAAACATTTTCAAACTCCCCTAAAGAGTGAGCTTGTTCAGGTAAAGATTTTTTGGTTCAGCCTCATTTCCACTTTATGGTTCCTATTTCGTATAGGCTTTCTAAAAAAGGACAAATTATTACATTTCATTCTGACTTGCCAAGATGCTGACTACAGTGGAGAATATCACTTCTCTGAATAGCATTCTAACATTTAAAAAGCAGCCTACAGGTGCACTTTGTCTGACATTTGGTGTGACGGAGCAATCATAGTATCTTACTACATTGATTTCTATACCTTACCAAGAATCGAATACCAAGCTATTTTGTTCCTTTTCACCTAAGTTTTTCTCATATTTTATTTTGGTCTGATGAAGCATTGCAAATGTTTTTAAGTAAATAAAGTACTATTTGGTTTTTGGTGTAAGGTAATCTAATAAAGGAAATAAAGAAATAAGTTTCCATAATGACAAAATTAATGGGAAGTTCTTTGCTTGATAGAATGAAAAGATTGTTGTGAATATGATAACTCCATTACAGGGAAGTACTTGCTCTTTGCTTCTAAGTACTGTAGCATAAAATGTATTTAAGAAGCTAATGGAATTAGCTGACTATAATTAGGGCTGATAGGAACAGCAGATTGAGGTTGGCACAATAAAGTATCTCATTCAGTTGGGCAGTTTTTAATGCTTCCTTCTGTTGTCAGGAGTTGTCTAATCAGGTATCCGCATGGACTATGTGCTTCATATAATGGATGTCATGAACTTCTGGCTGTGGTTCCCCTTATGAAACACGCTCAATTATGTGAAAATCTGGGAATCAAAGAAATTAATCCTAAAATATCATTTTAAGGAGCTTTGAGAGCTGAAGAATTACATTACCCTTTGGTTGCTTCGTTTCGAAAAGTGAAAGTGCTGGGAAGATCTAACTGCCTACAACCCCTCTGTTTCCTCTTCCCAAAGATGACCTCAACATTTCATAGTACTTCTTCCTGAGACCTCTCAGCTATTTCTTCCCTTTTGAAATCATCTTCCCCTTTCAACTCATCTTCCCCTTGCAGCAAAAAAGTGCAAAGCTTTTCTGCCCTACCCCTCACCCCTCCACACCAAACCCAAAATCTAGAAAGGCAAATATATTCAGCATTCTGCTTTTCTTTAGATTTCCTTTGACTTATATCACATTTTTTCTAATTCTCAGCTGAACCTTTTGGTACATCTCATTCAGCCACTCCTGCCCCTTTGGTTCCTCTTGTTTCCACCTAGCCCTTCAACTGTAGAAGCTTTGATAGAGCTTCTGAACAGGTGCAACATGCTGCCTTGTCACATTTGTGAAGGAAATAATTGAGGCAAGACTTTTCCTAACAGTTTTCCTAGAACAGGTGTCAGTTCCGTGGCTGAAGCTGTCAGAGTGAAGATACCTCCCTTGCTAGTTGTACTTGGTCACCAGCCGTAAGTTTCATGCCAGGAGATGTTCCCACCCAGTAAGACTTTTCCTTCCTTGAGTGCTGCACTGCCTGAAACAAATCCTTATATTGTATGCTATGGGATTCCAGCTGCAAGTCAGAAAGGAGCCCTAGAGTATCCTAGTCAAAAGAGAGGACAATACACAATGCCAAAATGCATTTCAGAGTCATGAAAGAATCATAAATGTGTCCACTTTCATTAAAAGAATGTTTATCAAGGAAAAGAGTTTACATACATATATATAATCTTTTACCTAATGAAAGTGCTATGGTACTAAAGTACTTTGGCTTTCTTTAAGGGAAATGGCAACCTGGACTTTTTAATTTGGGTCCAGACAAAGTAAAAGCATATGGGACTTGATATGATACAGCCCCAGGATGACTCATAATAAATATGAAAATAGTTAAAAAATCCTACAAAAGCCCTTAGATAACTATATACATTGAGTACTATTACAAAGTATTCACTTGCATTTCCTTCACAAAGTACTAAGGACCGCCTTCTTCCCAGAGTGTCATAAGAACAGATCAGTTCTTATGGAGCTAGGGGCATTTCTGGATATACAAGAATTTAAACACAGCAGAATTAAACCTTGCCATTTGCTTAGGTACAAGTGTTTTTAGTAAAAAAAAATATTAAATTATTTCTACGATATTGCTTTCAGTACTCAGAACTAAGCTATCTAAAGCAGTTGCAAGCTGGATCATTCATAGTGAACAAAAGTGCCTCAAATTTCTCAGTTTAAGCTCTTAGCCAAAAGCACAGATTCGTATTGAAAAAAATTCTTTTGCTAACTCATTTCAGTTTTGATGAATTCTCCCAGAAGTCCAAAACACCTAATTAAAACATAAACTACTTAAAGTATATTTTCTGTTCATCTTTCTGGTTATTGGCTTTACTTTTATGAATGGTAACTGAATTGAAAAATGTCAAAAAAATGCCAACAAATAGTAACACCTGACAAAGTAGAGCACAGTAGACCTTCTCAGTCTATGCTTATGTAGATCTTTTCTTAGACCTGTCCTGAAGCAGTATGTGCCCGAAAGTTTTGATTTCCACCAGTTAGAGCAGCTGGTCTAATGAATAATATTGGTGCTGCTACAACTTTTGACTTGGAGTCTTACAATAAGAAATATTCCTGTATAGGTACCTCTCTACCTCTGGTGTCTAAACACACATATGAAAGTGCTCAGCCAATCAATTACACAAAAAAGGAATACTAATTATTTATTGTTAACTCAGTCTGGAACCATATCAGCAATGAGCTCCGTACAAACCCTCAGTCAGTTCTGAGAAGGCCACTTGCTCCAGATGGGGAATTGTTCATCTGCACATCGTTAAGAAAAAATTGTTGAAAGCCCCAAACCCACGGTACTCAAAAAGCAATATTTTCTGTTATCTGATTGGCATCTACATATGTAAGAGCTGAAATAAACATTTCTTGCAACAGGAAGAAACAACTTCTTATATTAAAACACATTCTTTAACATTTTCCTTAGAAGCCAAATACATTTGGTATTTTCTTTCTGCTTAAAGTGAGTCAGTTAACAATTCACAAGCCACAAGTTGTCACAATAGATTGTGAATGAAGAAAAGCAGACACTGAATTCTTTTCAGAGTAATAAATGTATCTGATGTTTTCCTAGAAGTGCCTAAACAATGCTGTTCAAGAAGAAATTGTATGTAATTAGACATTTGGATAGTTAAAAGTCTCCCCCATGCATATTTGAGGTGCCTTACAGCCACTGCCCTCACTAGCTGAACAGTGAGTTTGTGGACCTTTGCTGGGACAGCAGCCGCATGTCAGCAGGATTCAGGCATATGCCTCATCTTCTTATCTTTGATACACTGAAGGAATTTATTTTTTAGGCAATTGGTTAAGATTCAGAAAAGAAATCAACAGGATCCTTTAACAAAGTCACCAAGCTGGGAACATCTCCACATCATAAGCTTAGTCAAGGACATGGTATAAGCCTTGGGAATCCTAAGAATAGCTGCATCTTCCTTGGAAGTAAGTGGCATCTGACTAAATGTTGTCTGGCAAGCTATTGCCGTCATCAGTAACATAATGATATTCTAGGTGTCAAACACCCTAATGTGAGTAGTTGCATCTATTAGCTTGAAAGTACACAGCATCAGCCAAAGGCTTCTCAGAGTGCAGAGACATTTTACAACGCACAGAAAGTCAGCCCTGCACCTTCTAACATGGCAGATAGGCAGGTAGTGTAAGGGTCTGTTTCCTTAGTCTGTTCTGCATCATTCTCATGACTCCAATTAATTGTAAATCCCATATGGAATTCTTCCAGCCAAAATATTTTGAATGGACAATTAATGAAGTGTTTCATTTTAGTTTCCAGTGTTGCTTTATGTTGTTTTTCTCAATATACTTTAAAATTTAAAGGTAGGCAACTTTGATCCTTCTCTTCCACTTCCCCTTTCTCCTTCCTCTTCCACTTCCTCCCTCCTTCTTTATATGACCTTTAAAAATTATTTTTCTCCCTGTTTTTCCTTGCCTTTTTTTTTTTGTTTAAAAAGTTAATAAAATCTGCAGTGAGCTAAAATCATTCTAGACAGAAGCTATGCACATTATGTTCAATACAGAAACTGTCAAAAAACTAAATTATTAATTGTCACTGCACCACAGACCACTCTGATGACATGTTTCGGTCATATTCACTATTAACTATCCACACACATTTCCTCCCACTGCAGCTGTCAAGGAGGCTTTCAGGTGCAATGTACTACTGTACTACATACTTGGAATACTTGTATCAGCTCTGTACTTGCAATTCTCTTGCAGGAGAGCAGGAGAAGGACTTAGCTCAATCGACCTGTGCAATGAATGATACTTAAGAAACAGTTGCTGCTGAGAGCCTCTGAAACACTTCTCTCAGCTTAGCCATAATGCCCATTGGATAAGCCACAGTGCCATATTTTAAACAAAAGACATTTGGATTGTTTTCTGAAGATGTTATTGCACTGCTGCACTTCTCTCCCTCTACCCGCGCCCCCCCTCCCCCCCCCCCCCCCGGAATTTATGCACTCTTCAGCAGAAGCAGCAAACAGTTTTCAGGTACTAGCCTGCCGAGGCAAATCACTATGCTTAAGGGAATACCCACTACTGAGCTTCAATCATTTATCGCGTCATGAATGTTTATTTCAGGTACAGTGAAACTTTTATAAGGTTATCGAACGCATAGCAATTAATAAAACACAGGCAAAGTCAAACAGCAGTGTATTTGTTATTTAAGAGTTCACTGGTGATATATTGTATAAGACGTTAAATACAGTTTAAATATACTACCCTTCCTCCCAACAAAGCTCCAGACTTGTATTACTTCATTACTGGGAGTAACCAAATGCATTTAGAAGGAAGTATTCATTATTAAAACATTAGATTAATTACAAAAAAAAAGGTGTATTTTTGTGATTAAAAGCAAAAACTAATCTGCCACATCATGAAGGTCAGATTACACCTCTCAGGTGGTATTTTTTGGTTGTATTTGTGACTCCATCTTTACTCCAAGCTATGAAATGTCCAGTCAGACTTCATACACATTCACTGGGTGGAAGCAGCCAGATCTGCTCTCATGTAATTTGTAAATTTGTGAATCTGAAATTAGGTAAGGTTGGAAATGCTCCAATCCTCTATTTCTTTTTCTTGTCATTCACATGTTGTGGCTTCATGAAGGTGTTTGTGATTCTGTATGAAAACATTGGCATAAATCATAATCAATTATTGTATTGGGTAAGACTATAACAAATCCATTCATGCCTGTACAAAAAAAAGTATTTATGCATGGTTTAAATATTTTTTTAAAATGTGATATGTGAAATGTATTGAGCATCCGTGTATCTACTGAGAGTTTCTACACATTTTGTTAAGAAACTGCTGTGACAGAAATTGAATGCAAGGGCCCATTTTGTTTAAAATGCACCAATAAACTTTGTTACCCAGTTACAAAAGCAGAGTGCAATAATTGACAGCCTAAGCCATCAAGGAAGTCAAGTTCTGAATAAACTTCTACACAAAATAAGAAAACAGGGCAGCTACCAGGGGGAAAGCCTACTGAAGGCTGAGGCAAAGGAGACTTTGACTATAGTGCCCATTTCTAACCAACTAGATTAGTGAAATTTGAGCTGAAAACCAAACAAGCAATAGACAAACTTGGTTATGTAACAACTGTGAGCTTCACAGTTTTGTAAAACCTCTGGGGCAGGAGACCAGTAGGTGACAGAAACCCTGGTGACAGCAGTTAAGAGGCCTTAGATGAGGACAGAGTCACAGAGACTGGCCCAGAGCCACATCATCAGTGCATGACTAGTTCCTAACATACAAATAATAAGCAGCAAAACCAATAGTTCTTCAGCTGAGGACGCAGGTCCACAGGTGTCCAACACTGTATCAAGGCAAAACCTGAGCTGCAGCCATGGTGTGCTGAGGTCAGCTATGCAGCTGCTGGCCTCAATGTCCTGGGTCCCCAGTGTTGGGCTGGGCTGGGCTGGGCTGCAGTTGCTGGCCCATGTGGGTGTGAAGCATGTACACATGTGTGTGTGGGAGTGGTGGCAGAAGAGGATGAAGTCCAATTACAGCTGAAGGCAGGAAGTTATACGTAAAAGTTCACTAGAAATGCACAACTGACACACAAGAGAGAAGAGGATAGCAGATGGTGGACAAAACCCCTCTTCGCAGAGTGTTTTGTTTTTAAATGTAATTGCTGGAAATCTAGCCAGTAGAACTGTTTATCAAAAATGTGCAGTGACTGTAAGAGAAGACAAGTGTGATAATTATGAATGTGCTTGTTTGTGACAATTCAAAGGAGGAGTAAAGTATTGACACTTCGCCAAGTGTCACTGCTGCACAACCCCGTTCAGGATCAGGTCTTCTTTCAGATAAGGAAAGGCAAGCATCTGGGAAATTTAGCTTGAATTGTACTTTCTATAAGGAGAGGACAGAAGAAAACACTTATTTCACACTGTGGTGTTTGGCTCATAGGCAATTCTTGGTTTGCCAGTAGTAACAAGCATAAATGTAGAGTCAATATTGTAAAGCAGGAAGAAGTGAATGCTGACATGTTTACAGCATACCAGACTGTATTTGAAGATCTTGGGTGTCTTCCAGGAAACAAACCGTAAAAATGAACTCAAATGTTATACTAGTAGGAAAGCACTGGGGAAGGTAATGGTGACATTACAAAGCAAAGTAAAAAGACAGCTAAACTGTGCTGGAGAATGGCAAGTTAGAGAGAAAGAGTGAGAACATGTAAATCACAGAGACTCAGTGGTGACTGCAGATAGGTCTGAAAGGACTGACATAAAAGCACCTTGAAATCTAACTGGGGCTACAAGGCAAGAACACTCCTAATTACGTATTACTGGAGAAATAAAAAGCAATAGGGAATAGAAAATTATTTATACATTTATGCACTAGCAGTTATTCTACTGGCAAAAAAAAAAAAAAAAAACCACAAAACAAACCACAAAAGCAGAAAGGAATCTGTAACTGTAGACTTTTGACAAGTTTTTTAGAAAAGTCAGGTTTGCTGGACAACCATCTGGTATACAGGAAACAGATACATACCTTAAGGTGCAGTGGCAGAACTTTGAAGAATATTACATTAGCTCACCTTAGAAGAGAGCCAATATAGGAGAAAATCTTTCAAAAGATTGAACTTCTTAGTCACATTTTCACCTAGCAAAATTTGCCATCAGACATTATGTGTAAATAATTCTCAAAGTGATTTTGGAAGCAAGTAATATATTTTTGCAAAGATCTTTTGAAAGAGTTAACACTTTGGATAAATTTTACAATTAAAATGCTGCACAACTTGTTACTAGTAAAGGCATTTCAGCCTTTTTTGGAAACAAGTATAATAGTTTATCAAAATGTCAGTGCATGAAAAAGTACAGGAGATGCTAATACTTCCTTGCTTTTAAATAGTTGAACACAAATTTTTGGTTTGTTTCCTCTGACAGTGAATTCATTTTTCATAGGATCAACATGTTGAGCTAAACTTTCTAATAATGTAAACCATGTCTTTCACTAGTATTTTACAAATAGTCTGCTTATTTCTCAGTATTTGTGGTGCATATGCAACACAGGTAGCCCAACAACACTATCCCGCAAAAGAAAGGGAAATATCAGTGTTGTGTTTTGCTCTTGTCAACTTCATCAGTACTTCTTTAAGAAAGATATGAATGAAGAAATTAATTGCAAATTCATTTTTAAAAGACTCCACCTGGAGTACTGTGTCCAGGTCTGGGATCCTCAGCACAAAAAGGAGATGTAATTGTTGGAACGGGTCCAGAGGAGGGCCACAAAAATGATTTGAGGGCTGGAGCACCTCTCCTATGAAGACAGGCTGAGCAAGTTGGGGTTGTTCAGCCTGGAGAAGAGAAGAGAAGGCTGTGGGGAGACCTTGTTGCAGCCTTCCAGTACTTGAAGGGGGACTGTGGGAATGATGGGGGCAACCTCTTTAGCAAGGTCTGTTGTGACAGGACAAGGGGTAATGGTTTGAAACTAAAGGAAGGGAGATTGAGACTGGATATAAGGAAAAATAGTTTTTACTGTGAGGGTGGTAAAACACTGGAACAGGTTGCCCAGAGAAGCGGTAGATGCCCCATCCCTGGAAACACTCAAGGTCAGGCTGGACGGGGCTCTGAGCAACCTGATCCAGTTGAAGATGTTCGTGCTCACTGCAGGGGGGTTGGACTAGATGACCTCTGAAGGTCCATTCCAACCTAAACCATGCTATGACTATGATTCTAAGTCATTTGGGACCACTTTTAGAAACACTTTGATAAGCAGTGCTTTACCAGTAACAGAGAAAGCAAGTTACCACTGCAGAAATACCAAATGGAAGCTGGATAAAAGCCGTGGAAATGTTCAAAAGTAGCAGATGTCTTTCTCAGAGCATATTTGCCTTATGGAGAATGTTTGAGCATGAAAGTCAGATCATAGAGAAGGTATGTGTGAACAGTTGGGATTCATCATTATATATTCCATGTCACAATGACTGATCTGTGATGTTTTCCTTGATGTTTGCCACTGTGACGGAGAGCAGACATTGGCCCCGTGGCACTTCAATCACAACAAATTCTAAAAGATTGCAGAGACTGAGGCACACCACATCTTGAAATATTGTTCCTTGACAATATTATAAATAGTTGTTTTAGTAGAGCTTCATAGGAGAAAAAGGTAAACAAACCAGCCCTGTGGGGCTGATCTTCCAGTTCTCTTTCATAAAGACTTTGTCCAGTGAGGACACACCTGTATTTTTCGTATATGGCATGAAACCACTTTTGTACACTGAATGAAAAGTGTAAATAGTTAGCAGGTGAGGGGCTGTTACTTGGCTCAAGAAAGAAGTGAAAAAGTAGAGGTACCCCATACACTATTCACAGCTGTTCTCTAAAACTTCCCCATGCTTTTTCACTCCTTAACACTAAGAATATCCTAGATTTCACTTTGAAGCTCTGTCATCCTACTCAATTGAAACCTATAATTTCAGTGCTATCTGTACATGCTATCAGGACTTATTAGGATGTGCCTTAAAACCCCCTAAAAATGTATTCTGTCTTGTCCCACATCAAAAGTTGTAGTATAAATAACCACTCTAGTTACTTCATTCATTTGCTTAATTAATCCATTAATAATTTGGGATTTATATTGAACAAAGCCATCACAAAATTTCTACTCTCCACTGCAGAGGTGACCCCAGATCATGGGTTTGCCCCAGTGTATACAGAATTTTGAATAAGCCTTCATTACTTTCCTTTGCTATCAACTCCACTCTACTGTCATGTCATTAAAATAATGCATGCCTGTCAGGTTCTTGATGCCATCTTCCAGCACTGTTCAGCTTTATAATATCACCTCACACTGTATCTCTGAGTTTAACCTACCATAAGGCAGCAGTTTGGCAACATCTTTATGGGACTTATGCAAGACTGCAGGAGTTTCAGCAAGGGTGAAGGGATAAAGTGCCTACAATAATGATATTAATGATCTCACTAATGTATTTATTAGTCAGTGTGTAGAGCAGAAATGAGAATTGATTTATCTGTCATTATCACTTCCTCCATCAACCTGGTTCTACTGCAAAGCAAAATGTCAGATTTGCTAAAGGGAACTAGTGTTATTGAGCAGGAATGATGTGCAGCACTCCCACTTTCTCTCTAGTATTTTGTGTTACAAATCAACATAGCACTCAAGAACTTGACAATCCCAGGAGGAAAACTGCAGGATATCAAGGGTAAAGTTTTAAGATCCTGTGTATGACATGTGAGACTAATCACCTCCTAAACTATGTAGGTACTTTTGAAAAAGTTCTTTCTATCCTCATGTTGTTTTTCTATGCCAAAGCAGCCAGGATTGCTTTATGCAAACTCGTGCTCCACTTCTTTCCTTTTACTGCACCTGGGAATCAAATGCATTGGCCAAAGTTTCTGGAAGGATATACATAATACTGTCTCTGATAACTGATATTTCTCCTCTGATTTTCAGCTGGTAAGTATTCATGAAATAGCTGTTTCTATGCTCTTTCTCTGGCGAATAAGGGTAATAAAAAATAATTTAAAAAACACTCTAAAAATTTATTCTGAATTAATTATTTTAAAATTATCTGTTGTCTTTTTAAAAAAATTCCTTAGTCTCAGAAGGTTAACAGTGTCATACTGAACTGAGACATAGAGTGAGTGTATCAATATTAATAAGCTCAACTGAAGTGTCACTGGCTCCCACATAGTTTTGACACCACACAACCTGACTAATAAAATAAAAACTAATTTTAAAAATAATTTACCTCCTGGAGACCTCAAAATGGATTTTAGTAATGAAAACTAACATGGATTTTTCCTGATAGGTGAAGCAAATGAGACTGTGGAAGCATGTATATGTTCACAAGGGCAAAACGGAATATCCAATAAGCTGGTCTACCCAATTAGAAGTAATTTTGAACATTGCCTATCAGTGTTTATACACAAGGGTTTTCTACTGCAGCCTAAACAAAAAAAAACAAAAATTGTTTATATAGCAAGATGGTCATTAACAACTGTACTCACCAGAACTGTTCTCTAATGACCAATGAAATTGTCTAAATCCATAAAAGAAAACAGCTCTGTATTTTTTTAGGCTAGTGGATAAGTAAGACTAATCATTCGGTGAACTCTATTGAAGCACTTGGTACAGATCCTCAACCTGACTTTGCCTTTGCAGAGTACTAATTAAGCTGCAGGTAGAAACATCCACCTGCACAGAGGTCTTTTTAAAATTATGGCTTCATTTACTTTCCTCATATTTTAGTCAGGGTTTATATCACATAAGGAATTTCAGAGAACTGAACCAGACAATCTGTCAGTAATCTTTTAAAGGACAAAAGGGCAAGATCTACTGACTTCTAAGTATTAGCAGGTTATAGAGGTGGCTTCTCCAAAAGAAGGAAAAAAAGCTGATGCAGGTAACATAAAATACATGCTATATACTGTATGTGACATATGCCCACAAATCTATTTTGTTTTAAATCCACAAAATCATAGTAAGTGGAATAAATCCCAAATAGCAACCAAAGTTTCAGGGTTTGGTTTTTAGAATTTCTTGCATATCTGAAGCTAAATATGTAAATCCCCATTAAAATGTTAGAGTCAGTATGGCCTCCACTGCAGGAGGGCAAAGACCCTTTTAAAAGCAGTGTTCACACTTAAGAACAAAGTAAAAGGAATCTTACAGAAATTAGATGTCCAGCCTGGCAAGACACAGATTGAATAGGTACTCTGTGAGATGGGTAGGAAATTGGCTAACGGGTTACACTCAGCAGATGGTGATCAATGGTTTTTACCCAGGCTGACAGGCTGTTCCAGCCAGGGTCCCACAGGGATCCATACTGGGCCCCACACTGCTCAGCTTCTCTTGATCACAGGATTGAAAACACCCTTGCCAAATTTGCTGATGACACCAAACTAGGTGGTAAGGTACACACGTCAGAAGGGAGACCCATCTTGCAGAGAGACCAGGACAGGGTGGAAGAATGGGCTTTCAGGAACTCTACAAAATTTAATAAAGTGCAAAGTCCTATACGTGGGATGACATAACCAGTCCAGTACAGGTTAGGATAGAGGCATGATCATCCCACTCTTCTCAGTGCTTGTCTGACAACTCATGGAGTATTCTGTCCAGTTCTGGTCTCCACAATTCAGGAAAGTTGTGGCCAGACTGGAGAGGTCCAAAGGAGGGCCACAAAGGTGATAAAAGGGTTGGAGAACCTGCCCTTTGAGGAAAGGCTAAAGGAGTTAAGTCTTTTTTCCCTGGAAAAGAGAAAGCTCCTGGAAGACCTTATCACAGTATTCCAGTGCTGAAAGGGCAGCTACAAAGGTAATGGAGGCTCTCCCTTCACAAGGACCCACATAGAGAAGACAAGGGACAATGAGCACATGGATCACTGGGATAGGTTTCATCTCAAAATAAGGAAGAAATTTTTTACATTGAGACCAACATTCACTGGAACAACCTCCCCAGGGACATGACAGAGTCCCTGTCACTGGAGGTTTTCCGCATGCAAGTAGACAGGGTGCTGGATAGTCTTATAGGGGCTCCCTTTCGTACAAAAGGTTGGCCAGATGATCTTTCAAAGTCTCCTCCAACCTGGAGATTCTATGATTTCATTAACCTTTCATGATGAGATTTGAAAATTTTTGTTCACATCAGGTTTCCTGTCAGGTATTCATCAAGTAGAGTATGCAAATTTAAGACATGAAAAAAGGAAGCAATGATCTTACCTTTAGTGGCAAGCAATGCCTAAAATTTGTGGCTGCCGAAGTCTGTCAAGGTTTTCTTCTCCACACAGTTTTACAGATCACTTGCACTAGGATAAAGAGGAAGAGACACTTTCTCATCATGAGATGCTTGTCTCAGTTGGGAAGCCGTAACTCACAGCCCAGCGGTGACAAAGAACAACTTTCTGAACAATCTCTCAGCTTTAAATGAGCATATGACCACTTCTCAGCAACTTCAAAACATACTTGAAAGGGCTGTTCTAAAGGAGGGCTTTGTACTGAAGCAGAATTGGTCACACCTTTACATGAACAAGGGCAGCTTCTTTTTATTTGCTCCCATCTTCCTACTACCTGATCGTGCAGTGGTTCCTTTTTGCCACGTCTCGAGATTAGATTTCTGGTCTATCTCTACTATGTCCACCTCACAGCAGTCGTGTGGTTAGATTTGGAGCTGAAACGCTAGTCCAATCCTTTCATGTTAGAATATCTACTTTTGGGTGTTAGCATGTTTCCAAGCCTAAGATAAAGCCTCCTGACTCTGACACTGCAGGTGTAGACACATAGAGATGTTTGTGGTCACTGAATACCAGTTGCAACACTGTGAGTGGTTCCTAAACAGCTGAGTCTACTGCCCAGGAGGGTACCTACTTGTTTTTCAGCTACTGAGCATTAGAATTGCAGGACACCGATAATTTAGATCACATGGGAAAAATAAGAAGTTGATAAGGTGATCACCAGATGAGAAATTGAAAGAACTGTAATTATACAAGATACATAAAACAGCGTTCCCATTGCTAATGTCAACTTTTTCTTTGCATTCAAACGATTTGCCTCTGTGGCTATCCTTTTACGTTAAACTGGAAAGCTTTACTGGCATTAAAATTTGATTTATTATACTCATGATTAGGTAAATAGCTTGTTGCTGTATTTTGTTATTTGCCATGAGAAAGGTGACCTTCAGAATTCTTGATTCCTCTGCCAGAATCAGAAAAATGGCTTTGCATGATTTGCTGAGAGATTTAGAAGGAGCGAATCCAAACTTGAATTATGATTTTTGCGAAACAGTGTACATGGTAAGTACATTGAACATCCATAGATCTTTTGGTCCTCTGGGATCTTTGGTGTTGAAAACCAAGAAATTTGGACAGTAGACTTCTAAAAGATCTCTCAGTTCAGACTCCCCTCTTAAAGTCCTAAAGGTATGTCTAATACGTGTTCTATAGAAGTGAGGGGGCTTAGTTTGCATTTTTCCCATGCCACCCACTTCTGTTAATGAACATGCTTTAAAAATATTTTGGCGATTTAAAAACCCCCTTTTCTTTTCTTTCTTTTCTTTCTTTTCTCTCTTTCTTTCTCTCTTTCTTTCTTTCTTTCTCTCTTTCTCTCTTTCTTTCTTTCTTTCTTTCTTTCTTTCTTTCTTTCTTTCTTTCTTTCTTTCTTTCTTTCTTTCTTTCT